>NW_025241476.1:0-3325 GCF_018294505.1 Triticum aestivum
TAAGTATTTCCCTCAGTTTTGAGAACCAAGGTATCGATCCGGTAGGAGGCTCCTGAAAAGTCCCACGCACCTACACAAATAAACAAGAACTCGCAACCAACGCAATAAAGGGGTTGTCAATCCCTTCACGGCCACTTGCGAAAGTGAGATCTGATAGAGATAATATGATAAGATAAATATTTTTGGTATTTTTATAATATAGATAGGAAAAGTAAAGATCCAAATAAAAGTAGATGAAAAGCTTATATGATAAGAGATAGACCCGGGGGCCATAGGTTTCACTAGTGGCTTCTCTCATGATAGCATAAGTATTACTGTGGGTGAACAAATTACTGTCGAGCAATTGATAGAAAAGCGAATAATTACGAGATTATCTAGGCATGATCATGTATATAGGCATCACGTCCGTGACAAGTAGACTGACTCCTCCCTGCATCTACTACTATTACTCCACACATCGACCGCTATCCAGCATGCATCTAGAGTATTAAGTTCATAAAGAACAGAGTAACGCATTAAGAAAGATGACATGGTGTAGAGGGATAAACTCATGCAATATGATATAAACCCCATCTTTTTATCCTTGATGGCAACAATACAATACGTGCCTTGCTGCCCCTGCTGTCACTGGGAAAGGACACCGCAAGATTGAACCCAAAGCTAAGCACTTCTCCCATTGCAAGAAAGATCAATCTAGTAGGCTAAACCAAACTGATAATTCGAAGAGACTTGAAAAGATAACTTAGTCACACATAAAATAATTCAGAGGAGATTCAAATATTTCTCATAGATAAACTTGATCATAAACCCACAATTCATCGTCACACATAAAATAATTCAGAGGAGATTCAAATATTTCTCATAGATAAACTTGATCATAAACCCACAATTCATCGGATCTCGACAAACACACTGCAAAAAAGGTTACATCGAAAAGATCTCCAAGAAGATCGAGGAGAACTTTGTATTGAGATTCAAAGAGAGAGAAGAAGCCATCTAGCTAATAACTATGGACCCGAAGGTCTATGGTAAACTACTCACAACTCATCGGAAGGGCCCTGGAGATGATGTAGAGGCCCTCCATGGTCGATTCCCCCTCCGGCGGAGCGCCGACGAAGGCTCCAAGATGGGATCTCGCGGATACAGAAGGTTACGACAGTGGAACTAGTTTTTTGTGGTGCTCCTCGATGGTTTTGGGGTACATGGGTATATATAGGAGGAAGAAGTAGGTTGGATGCTCGAGGGGCCCACGAGGGTGGGGGCGAGCCCACCTGTAGGGGCGCGCCGGGCACCCTCGTGGCCGCCTCCTCTGTTACTTGACGTCCACTCCAAGTCCCCTGGATCACGTTTGTTCCAAAAAGATCGCTCCTGAAGGTTTCATTCTGTTTGCACTCCGTTTGATATTCCTTTTCTTCGAAACACTGAAATAGGCAAAAAAACAACAATTCGGGCTGGGCCTCCGGTTAGTAGTTAGTCCCAAAAATGTTATAAAAGTGTAAAGTAAAGCCCATAAACATCCAAAACGGGTAATATAATAGCATGGAACAATCAAAAATTATAGATACGTTGGAGACATATCAGATACCTGTAGAACATCTTTATAATCACCCAATTATGTTGTGACGTTTGATAGCACACAAGGCATTCTTCCGGTATCCGGGAGTTGCGTAATCTCATAGTCGGAGGAATATGTATTTGACATGAAGAAAGAAGTAGCAATAAAACCGAACGATCATAATGCTAAGCTAACGAATGGGTCTTGTCCATCACATCATTCACCTAATGATGTGACCCTATTCATCAAATGGCAACACATGTCTATGATTAGGAAATTTAACCATCTTTAATTAACAAGCTAGTCAAGTAGAGGCATACAATGAACACGGTGTTTTGTCTATCTATCCACACATGTATCAAGTTTTTGGTTAATAAATTCTAGCATGAATAATGGCATTTTTGATGAATAAGGAAATATAAAATAACAACTTTATTATTGCCTCTAGGGCATATTTCCTTCATTCTCCCACTTGCACTAGAGTTAATAATCTAGATTACATTGTAATGATTCTAACACCCATGGAGTCTTGGTGCTGATCATGTTTTGCTCGTGGAAGAGGCTTAGTCGACGGGTCTGCCACATTCAGATCTGTATGTATTTTGCAAATCTCTATGTCTCCCTCCTTGAGTAGATCACAGAAGGATTTGAAGCATCTGTTGATGTGATTCCTTTGGTAAGGCTATTGCTCAAGTATTGTCACAAAAAAATTTCATTTGACCCGATGCACTAGGTATTACACCTAGATCGGATATGAACTCCTTCATCCAGACTCCTTCATTTGCTACTTCTGAAGCAGCTATGTACTTCGCTTCACACGTAGATCCCGCCACGATGATCTGCTTGGAACTGCACCAACTGACAGCTCCACCATTCAGTAAAAATACGTATCCGTTTTGTGACTTAGAGTCATCCAGATCTGTGTCAAAACTAGCATCGATGTAACCATTTACGACGAGCTCTTTGTCACCTCCATAAACGAGAAACATATCCTTAGTCCTTTTCAGGTGCTTTAGTATGTCCTTGACCGTTGTCCAGTGATCCACTCCTGGATTACTTTGGTACCTCCCTGCTAAACTTATAGCAAGGCACACATCAAGTCTGGTACACAACAAAGCATACATGATAGAACCTATGGCTGAGGCATAGGGAATGACTTTCATTTTCTCTCTATCTTCTGTAGTGGTCGGGCATTGAGTCTGACTCAACTTCACACCTTGTAACACAGGCAAGAACCATTTCTTTGACAGATCCATTTTGAACTTCTTCAAAACTTTGTCAAGGTATGTGCTTTGTGAAAGTCCTATTAAGAGTCTTGATCTATCTTTATAGATCTTCATGCCCAATATATAACCAGCTTCACTGAGGTCTTTCATTGAAAAACTTTTATTCAAGTATCCTTTTATGCTATCCAGAAAGTCTACATCATTTTCAATCAACAATATGCCGTCCACATATAATATTAGAAATGCTACAGAGCTCCCACTCACTTATTGTAAATACTGGCTTCTTCGAAAGTTTGTGTAACATCCCAAATTTCCAATTTGGAATGTTATACTTAGATCATTCATGCATATCATATTTTATTGCATTTCGTTTCGCAATCCTAGAAATTCTAAGCAACTGACCCACGGAGAGAGTTGGGGATTTCATCGTTTTCATATTTGAATTTTCTCGAATATCGAAACAAGGATCATTTTGGTTTTAATAATTTTTCTTTTCAAAAATATTTCATATTAAAAGTATATGAGAGGAGATAATATGACTTCT
>NW_025241477.1:0-3325 GCF_018294505.1 Triticum aestivum
GACGTTCGCCCGCAGGAAAGCAACGAGCGCGCTTTCCTATTTGGGTTCGAGAGTGGCGCTGATGGTGAAGGTACCACCAGTGCCGTCCTCCTTGGCGGACACCTTCTTGGTTTCTGGTGGAGCTACCATCGCCTTCTTACACTTGGCGGTGGAGCTCGATGGTGTGTCCTCGACGGTAGCGCAGCACTCCGAAGAGGTGCGCTTACCGGAGTGGGCATCAGAGCTCTTGCCGGAGATGGTCTTCTTCTTCCCCCCGGGAGCTTCAGCGGCAAGTGACTTGCGATCTGTTGCGGCTGCTGCTTCCAGGTAGATCTTGTTGGCGCAGATAAGAGCATCCTTCTTGTCGCCAGGGACAGAGATGACACTTATCGGGCCTGGCATCTTCAGTATGTTGTATGCATAGTGAGAGGCTGCCATGAACTTGGCAAGCGCTGGACGCCCAAGTATCCCATTATAAGGCAATGCCAAATGTTACCGGCAACAACGCCGAAAGTGACCCTCTCAGTCCTGAAGTTCAACTCGCTGCCAAATGTTACCGGCAACGTGATCTTTCCCTTCGGCTTGCTCCTTCCCGGGTTGATTCCTTGGAACGTGTCGGTCTCTTCGAGCTCGCTGTCAGGGATCTGGAGTTTCTGGAGCACCGCAGAGGAGATCAGATTCAAGCCGGCCCCACCGTCAACTAACATCTTAGTGACCTTGAGGTTGCGGATAGTTGGTGAAACCAACATCGGCAAGCACCCGACCGCAGTTATGCGATCAGGGTGGTCCTCAATATCAAAGATGATAGGCGTGCTGGATCATATCAGAGGCTTGCGTGACTCGACGGATGGTTCTGCTGCATTAACTTCCCGCACCCACTGCTTGAGCTGGCGGTGCGAAGTATGCAGAGAAGCATCACCGTCAACGCACAGGACCTCTGTGGCCTTCTAGAACTCCTGCTCATCGGTCTTGTCATCATCCATATCTTCGTCGTCGTCGTCTTCATCCTTGTCGCGGCCATGGGGAGGTCTGTCTCCTTGCCGCTGCTTGGCCTTGCCGCGGCGTCCTCCTCGGCCGGGACGTTTCTTGCCAGATCCTCCAGCACCTTCCTGGGCTTTCTCCTTGTCGCGCCGCTCGTATTCAGCCTTTTGCTGCTCAACAAGCTACTCGACCTACTTGCAGCTCTGGAGGTCATGGCCCTTGGTGCGATGGATCTTGCAGTACTGCTTGTTGGTCCCGTCCTGCTTGTCGCCGGCCGCCACAGCCTCTGCGGCAGTCTCCTTGCTGGAGCCACCCGCTTTGGCTTTCTTGGTGCCACCTCCGTTGCCGGACTGCTCGACGACTAGTACCTCTTTGCCTTTCCTCTTTCTATTGTTCCGCCGCCGGTTTTTCTTTGTCGGGGCAGCATCCTCACTGTCAGATCCTCCTGCTCCTACATTCTCTCCGGGGAGTCTCCTCCCTTCCTCAGCACGTGCACACTTGTCGGCCAGGGCATATAGCTCACTGACGTCTCTGATCTTGCACATCGCCATCTCCTCCCACATCCTGCGATTCCGCACGTTCTGGTGGAACGCGCTAATTACCGCGGCAGGGTGGACATCTGGGATGTTGTGCTGTACGCTGCTGAATCTTTGAATGTACTTGCGCAGGGGCTCTCCTTCCTTCTGGGCGAGCAGATGAAGGTCACTCTCTCGGCCATGAGGCTTGTGGCCGCCTGTGAAGGCGCCGACAAACTGATGGCATAGATCGGCCCAAGAGGATATGGAGTTGTCCGGCAAGTGCATGAGCTAGGATCTGACGTTGGGCTTGAGCACCAGTGGGAAGTAGTTGGCAAGGATCTTGTCGTCCCGTCCCCCGGTAGCCTGCACCGCAATGGTGTAGATGCTGAGGAACTCCGACGGATGCGTCTTGCCGTCGTACTTCTCCGGTACGTCTGGCTTGAAGTTCTTCGTGCTGGGCCACTGGACTTGCGCAGCTCATGAGTGAACGCAGGCCAACCTACCGCGTACGGCAAGTCGCCTGGTTCCCCTGGCGCATGCATGTCAACAGAGGGCCCAGCGCGCTTGTCGGATTGACGTCGCGCTTCTCTTCGGCGCTCGATGCGAGTACGAGCGTCTTCTTGCTGTCGATCGCGAAGAACTTGGCGCTGATCGTGATGGACTCGTGGATCCGACGATGCGGTGGAGTCGCTGTCGAGGTGGATCCGGCGAGTCGACGATCTTGGCCTTCAGGGTGGAGATTGCATGGTGGTTGCACCCCCACCAGTTTCGTCACCACCGGCCCGTGCCTGGCAACCCTGCCGCGGCAGCGACGTGCTCGGCTGCCGTGGAGTGTCGCCGTTGGCGTAGCCGATGAGACTTTGAATGGTGGCTCTCCATTCGTCGATCTTGTCCGACGTCGGAGGGTAATCTAGGAGCAGTTGAGCTCGCGCCAAAGCTTCCGTCGGAGTGGTGGGTGGCAGTGGCGGACGGCGCGAGGAGCGGGATATGCTTGGACTTCTAACTATGTTAGAAGGAGCATTATCCCGTCCGGGCGACCGTGTCTCGCTCGTGCTAGCACGTTGGCGTGCATGCTGGTCTTGAGCGCCCCGAGATCCACCAGCTTGATCTTGGCCCAACAAACATATGGTACTGCGAGTACCATGACGCTGTCGGTCCTGCGCCTCCTGAGATGGGCGCGGAACAAGCACGGACGTCGAGGTCTGCGCCGCCTTGCCCTTGGCCCTGGCAGCGTCGTCAGCTTCCTCGTCGACGTCCGTCCTTCCGCCGGCATCTACCCCACCACCCGTTTGCTCCGGTGGCGGTGGGATTGACGTGGACGGAACAGCTGCCTCCGAAGCCTTCTTCTTCGGTGGCATGTTGATGATGAAAATGAAGATCTAGACCGTGTGAATGCCGGATCAGGTTCACACAACCTCGACGCCCCCTACCTGGCGCGCCAAAGATGTCGGGGAAACTGATCCACGAACACCTATGGGACCGGCGGACCGAGCCCCTTTCGGTTCGGCGAGGGGCGGAGGTCGCACGAAGAGCAGATCGAGGCGAGGCACACGAGCAGTTTACCTAGCTTCGGAGCTCTCCGGAGAGATAACACTCCTACTGCTGCTTGTCTGATTCTATTATGTTCTTGCTCGAGAGAGAGCTAAATGTTTTTCTGGCTTCCCAATGAACCGAACCCTTTCTACGTTGCGCATGGGCCTCCTTTTATACGCTAAAGGGGTCACCGACAGGTGGCAACGTAGACAAGGGCAAAAATGTAAAAAGAGAGGTGGTTGGTACAGCTACCTGTACAGTGTATCCTACCTAACCCTGATGGCAGGGGACAAAGGCAGTAAATGCCCGTCTGC
>NW_025241478.1:0-3325 GCF_018294505.1 Triticum aestivum
ACACGTCGTCATGAAGTTGCGTCGCGGAAAATTAACACTCCAATCAATTGTTATTAAGCTTAGACACACAAGAATATGACAGCAGTAACATGGCATATAGATCCCCCGCCACAAAGTAGAGTATCAAAGACTATCTCCCATCACTATACAAAATCATAGTATCCAACTTTTCTACAAAGCAGCGCGTCCCCAAGCGCAGGAAATCGGACAAACTTTCAGGCTCTGCTTCACCCTCTCAGTGCACCACATACCTCCACTCCACTCACCACACCCTCTTAGTGTATCAGATAGGTGCCTTGGTATATGCTACATCTTAGAAATAAATGGTCAACGTACATCAAGAAACTGGAGGCAATGGTCCTGGCAGGAAAACTTTGTTGTATATATATCATTGGATTACTACTTAGTTGAACAAACTTTCACCTGCTTCTTACATATAAAGTAGGGATTGACTGCAACACGATGAAAACCAAAGTCACCTAATGCCTGCTACTGCTTGCTACTTGAGCAAAACATAAAAAATAATGTTCTGACTATATTCTTGGGGTACTCTACACTTAGTAAGATCAGGATCTCCTGACTATATTTTAACATACTTCAGTTTATCTTTAAAAAAATCATGCTGATGCTGATGCTTATTATAATTACCTTCCTCGGTGAGAAATATTTTCTGTAAAAAAATACCAACTGGCTTAAAAGATTAAGCATAATCACTTTAGGCTAGTTCTTATGATACGAGGTACTGAAATGATTACATGTGGATCTTAATCTGACAAATATGACTACTGATAAATAAAAAATATCATCCTCACCTATGCCATGAATTAGTTATTGTGCAAACAGTTGCCGCCATAGTCATCCTTGCAGCAATAACTGCGACAGAACACCTTGTAGATTCCTACATTCCCCGTGCTCGCCCATCTTTGTGTCACTACCATGCACCTTGCCCTTGCAGCCACAACCCTGAAATTCAGAAGTAGCTGAGCCGAACAATGCAAATTTCTTTGAGAAAATTCAGAAGTACAAAACCACTACAAAAATCAAAATTGACCTGACACCTATGTTGTACTTTACAATCACCAAATCAGACATATGAAGAATTTTGCCACTTGAACCTTCCAGTCATACAAATAATTTCACTACTCTTTAAAAGGTGGCTAGCTCCATTCAGCCGGCTTGAAATCCAACAGATAACTAAGTTTTTTTTGGAAATGGAGGCATGCCCCCGGCCTCTGCATCATGATGATGCATACGGCCCTCTTATTAAAAATCCAGAAAGTAGCGTCATGATTGTCTTACAGCTCGCAAACAGAGAAAAACAAAAAAACAAAAACTGGGAAATACAAGCTGGCAAAGACAACCAGAGCGATAAAAATAAGGATAAGCTCTCTAGACTCCTATCCTATTGTGCGAACGCCATTCGAACCGGTTGAATATACCCCGAGCCACCATCTCCCATTGGTTGCACCCAGTAACCAAAGGCTCCCTGGAGTCCATAGGAGTGAGTAAGGACCACGTACGGATCCAAGCTGTAGCTCTGAAGATAACCTGCAAAAAAGTTAAGTTGTGTCGTCTGTTAAAAATCATATCACTTCTGCAGTTCCATATGGCCCATAATAGCGCGCATATTCCAATCGTAATATGAGCTGCCATGTTCTGTTCAATCCCAGCTAACCATGTCCCAAACATAGACGTAATATCTACCAGAGCATTGATATTAAAGGCTATATGAATCGTTCTCTAAAGTAACTTGGAAAGTGGGCAATCAATAAATAAATGTTGTATTGTCTCATCCTGAGCACAAAAACAACACCGTGAGTTTCCTACCCATCGCTGCTTAAGAAGGTTGTCCTTTGTGAGAATAACTTGCTTGTGAACAAACCACATAAAGATTTTGATCCACAAAGGAACTCTAACCTCCCAAATATGCAAAGACCTTGAGAGGGGTCCAGAATTAATCAAATCCGTATAAACAGATTTCACAGTAAATATCCCATTTTTAGTTAACTTCCATTTTGTTTAGTCTGGCATGTCGGAGAGTCGAACTTCAATCAACCTCCGAACCAAATGAATCCTGGCTGTCCACCTCTCACCCACTAACATACGTCTAAACTGGATATTTAAGGGGATAGTTTGAAGGATTATACCTACGTACTCCTCCTTTCGTTGCACAATATTATAGAGGGTAGGATATTATAAGGCCAGAGGCGTCTCTCCTAGCCACGTATCCTCCCAAAATCTTGTTGACATCCCGTTGCAACCAAGAATTTGACCCTATGAAAGAACATGTCCTTCGCTCTCATAATTCCCTTCCAGAACGGCGAGTCAGTGGGTCTGATGGTAACTTGGGCAAGCGTTTTCGTGTGCAAATACTTATTACGCAAGATTTGAGACCACATGCCCTCCGGCTCTGTCTCTAACCTGTATAACCATTTGCTCATAAGGCATTTATTCTTAATTTCTAAGTTCTCAATACCAAGCCCCCCTTTATCTTTTGGTCTACACAAGATATCCCATCGCGCGAGGCGGTATTTCCTCTTGGCCTCATCAGACTGCCAAAAGAAACGAGATCTAAAGAAATCAAGTCGCTTCCGGACCCGTTTCGGAATTTCGAAGAATGAAAGTAAAAACATTGGCATGCTGGTCAGAACTGAGTTAATCAGAACTAGCCGACCGCCATATGACATCAGCTTGCCCTTCCAGCAGCTGAGTTTTTTTCAATTCGTTCTTCAATACATTTCCATTCTTTATTGGACAGCTTACAGTGATGAATCGGAATACCCAAATAACTGAATGGTAAAGCACCTAAATCACATCCAAACAATTGTCTGTATGTATGTTCCTCGTCTTTGGCCTTCCCAAAGCAGAACACCTCGCTCTTATGAAAATTGATTTTTAAGCTAGACAATTGTTCGAATAGACATAAAATAAGTTTCATGTTTCGTACCTTAGCCAAGTCATGTTCCATGAAAAGAATAGTATCATTAGCATATTGTAGAATGGACACCCCTCCATCCACTAGATGAGGAACTAGACCCTCTACATGACCATGCTGCTTAGCCCTGCCAATAATGACGGCCAACATATCTACCACAATATTGAACAGAAGAGGTGACATGGAATCCCCTTGTCTCAACCCCTTATGCGTCTGGAAGTAGTGACCGATGTCATCGTTCACCTTAATTCCGACACTACCCTTCTAGACTTGGGTATCCACTTGTTTCCTCCAGGTTTCACTAAAACCCTTCATACACATTGCCTGCTGAAGAAAAGGCCATTTTACTTTATCATAGGCCTTCTCGAAATCCACTTTGAAGATAACCCC
>NW_025241479.1:0-3325 GCF_018294505.1 Triticum aestivum
CAAGCAAGATGGAATAAACGAGTGATATTAGTATACTCCTTATAGTCTAGAATGGTCTGAATCTCTCTATTTAATCCACCCAGAAAACGTGCAAGCATAGCTTCATTCTCCTCAACAATACCACATCTAATCATGCCAGTTTGTAATTCCTGATAATATTCTTCTACAGAATTTTTCCCTTGTCTTAAACGCTGCAATTTTTGAAGCAATTCACGTTGATAATATGGTGGAACCCAACGCGTACGCATAGCAGTTTTCAAAGAAGCCCAAGTAGTTGGAATAGGATATAATCTACAATGTTCAGACCACCATACACATGCAAAACTAGTGAAAGCACAAACAGCAGCAGCAACTCGTCTCTCCTCAGGATATTGTAAACATGTAAATCGTTGTTCAGTTTCTAACTCCCAAGTAAGATATATATCAGGAACATATCTACCCTCAGATGGTGGAATATTCAATTTCAGTTTAGGAATATGGACATCATCGCGTACCTGAGGTGGTGGTGCAGGCCTACCATTACGAATATATACCTGAGGTCGACATGCTGGTGGTGGTGCTGGTGGCTGCTCGTAGATCTGATTTTGATCAACCTCATCCTCATAATCGCCCGCATACTCATCATCCTCCTGGGTACCAGCAGGAGCAGTAGCAGGAGCCAAAGAAGCACCAACAGCAGTAGCAGCGGCACCAGAATTTTGTCCTGGCTCAATAGGAACACGCTGTGCTCGTCCATACTGATTCGGAAGGGGGCGTAGTTGTTGTTGTTGCACAGGTGCGACAGGTGCAGCCGGTGGTGGAAGACGCGCAAGCAGTTCATTAAATATGTTATCGAGCTTTGTTTCGAACGTCTTCTCAAGGCCAGTGATCTTCTCCATGGCCTCTTCAAAATTGTTCAGCACATCTTGTACCTGTTCAGTCATCATTTGCTGAAACTTATCATGAAGCTCCTTGTTCGATAAGTTCTCCCAGTCAATCTCGTCGGCTTGTGATCCTGGCATGGTTAGCAGCAATAGAAACACACAAGAATATGATCCTACAGACTACTAAGAAGTGGTGGTGGTGTATCACAAATCCGTCAAGCAAATCTCAATTTCTTACCAGTTCTTACCCAGCAGCAGGCGGTGATCGGCAACCGTTGTAGTCAAAAACTCTCAAAGCTTGGATAGAGCGATTACCAGGGAGAGTCAAACACACGACGTAGATGTATGTGGAGCTGGGAAGGCTTATAGTATGGTAGCAAAAAGGGTCAGCAATAATCAATTCAGAGATGCAAAGTTGAATAAACGCTCAACGACGGTACTGTGCTGGTCCTAGGCTAGACTGTGCTAGAGACGCGAGCCTAGAACACCAACAAAATCACGGCGCGGCACGTAAACAAGGGAAAAGCACACTCTGAATTTTTTTTCGCTCTTTTTTTTGCGCTCTTTTGTTTTGCGCTCTTTTTTTTGCGAAAAATCACTATAATGGCGAGTGTCTCAAAACTCTTCCTAGCTCAAACTGACAGGATGGGCACGAAATTTTTTCAACCAATTTTTTTTTTCGACTGCCCGGACCCAAAAACTGGAAACGGGTCAAAAAAAACTTCCTATAATGGCACCTGTCTCAAAACACTCAGAAACACCTAAAAATAGGATAGCCAGAATTTTTTTCGAAAAATGCGTTTTCGAAAAATTTTGGGCCTAAACGGAGCGTGGCTACCCGACTCTTTTTTTTCCCGAAACCTACTCCGGCAAGGAAACACGAATCGGAAACTAGATGGATCTCGAAAACAAACCTAATAAGCAAGGAAATCGGATTGGTGGTGGATATATGGTGGTGGTATATGGCAGCGGTGGTGGTAGCGGTGGTAGTGTATGGATATGGATCGGTGGTGGTATATGGACACGGATTGGTGGTGGTATATGGATACGGATTCGGAGCGGTGGTGGTAGATGGCAGGGGCGATGATGATGGTGCGGCGGCGGCGTGACAACTTATGACCAGAACTCGAAACTCTAAAAGACTAGACTCTAAGACCAGCAACTAGAAACGACGATGCAACCGCAAATTCAACAAAGCAAAACCCTAAAAAGATTATGCAAAGGCTCAGATTGGTTCGGATATGATGAACTAACCCTAATTTTTTTGTGGCTTTTTCGTGGACTATAGGTATGAAGACAAACTCGATCTAAACTACGAAAAACTGTAAAATCTCACCGAGCAACCTGGAAAGCTGATACCACTTGATAGAGGCAAAGGTGTCCCGTCTTTCGATGAGATGATGGATATCGCTTTGGTGGAAGTCGACTTTGACGATCCGACTACGAACGTGCGAGGACGTCGCGCCTTAGCAATCGCTAAACCAACTCCGAGAGGTTATTGACCACGCCGGAGCACGATCAACCTGACCACGAGGGTCTGTTTCCTGCGAGCAAACAAAGAACAAGCAAGAAACTAAGATTGCAATCTGGATATTGCGAATATAAGATGAAAGCTTTATTGATCAAGGTGGGGTTCTGTGACGCCTTTGTCTGGTCGTTGAACACAAACGAAGTACGCGAAGTTGCAGCTATGGCGAACTTTTAATCTAAACAAAACCCAAAGTCTAAACGATGCCCTAAGGGCTGTATATATGGAGGAAGAGGGGGGAATTTCGTGGCCCTTGGTGGAGGGGTCCGAAATCAACCCTATCTCTTGTTTCCCCACACATACGGACTCTAAAAATAGCCTATACTTATGTATTTCGAAATTACATGGGTCGGGCCCAATAATAAGGTGACACAGCACCTAAAATATCCTCGGGACGAAATTTATGAAGTGGCATCTTGTATATTTCGTCCAAGGCTTCATGCACCCATTATGGTGGCTTCAAAGTCCTGAAATCATCACTTGTAACTCCGTTCTTGTTTCCCTTGCGCATGCCATCATCTCCATGCTTGTTCTTGCTCCAATGTTCATCCTTCTCCAAGCTAGGCCCATCATTTGTAAGCAAAACAAATGTATCCAATTTAGGCAGCATCATATTCTCATGAACATTAGAATCATTACCAAGAAACGAAAGTACGTGGTAATTTAGTTGGCGTGCACGAGCTCTAGTAATTGGTCCAGTATGTATAGCAGCAGGGGCTGTGGGTGTAACAATTGTATTGATGTCCTCATCATGTTGTTGTTGTTGTTGTTGTTGTTGTTGTTGTTGTTGTTGTTGTTGCTGTTGTTGTTGTAGTTGTTGCTGTTGTTGCTGTTGCTGTTGTTGTTGTTGTTGTTGCTGTTGTTGATGCTGTTGCTGTTGTTGCTGTTGTTGTTGTTGTTGTTGTTGTTGTTGCTGTTGTTATTGTTGTTGTTG
>NW_025241480.1:0-3325 GCF_018294505.1 Triticum aestivum
GGAGGGAGGGAGGGAGGGAGGACCAGGCGGTCCTTTGGGGAATAAAACAGAGGAGCCAAGTGTCTGGGCTTCATCAAATTCAAGGAGGAGAAACCTGCACGATGATGACGCAACATGCATGCTCAGTACCAGAAAATAATCATGTCACAATGACAAGATGTATTGTGACATCACTAAACACGTACCTAATCATTATCTCTTGATGTAACTAATTACCTTTGGAATGATGGATGAACAACTGCAGCTCGGCGAGGCATCAAGACAGAGACTCTCTGCAGGCAATTAACTTCTGAATGCCAACTTGTCAATTCACTGTCAAATTGTTCTGCACTGCAGGAACCGAGTAATGAATGCTTAGTTTATTATCAATTAGATTGGGTAAACAGGTGAACCTACCAAAGTTGTAGAAACTCTGACGCATGGAAGTGAAACGTCACCATAAAACAATCTCCAAAGTCTGCACATAATGTAATTGGCCGTCGGTGACACCATAATCAACCTGTTCCAATGTTGCAGAAACACGCTTTTATTAGCATTCAGATATGTTCAGAAAATAAAGTCTAATCAAACGTTCTTTATTTAAACAACAAGAATGAAGCAAAATAATAATAATGGTGTGTTGCCGACACCATATACACCAATTAACAACCACTTCTATCATCTAAAACTGTTTAGCTAGATCAGTATACCTGAACAGAGGAGAAATTGCTCTTGCATCCGAACTGATTATGTCGTGAAACAGAAGCTGCCCAGTTACTAGGAAGAGTATGCCAATGCGCATGCAGACAAGCGAATCGGCCGATACTCCGAGGAACCAATGAAAAGACTTGTATGATCTGACACCTGAAACATACCACACAGGTTAGGATAACGATCAGACTCTTAATTATTTAAAAGAAAGGAACATTTATGTATAGCAGAAACAAACATGCATTCACCTTAAGGACATCAAAACATACGCTTCCATTTCTGTTATAGTTTGGATGCAACAACCAAGTTCTGAATTTCCAGAAGCAAAGCTGACGGTTGGTTGTAATGGTTCTGCAGAATCCAAGTAATGAATGTAAGACTCACAGACAAGCAAGGTAAGGGGACTCACTGATATAATTCATTACTTTGAGTTGGTCAGTTGATGAACCTGCTAATTAGGAACTGAACCTCTGAAGGATGCCGGTTAGCGAAACATCATATAGTTGGCAGTTGGTGGTCCCATGGACCGTCCAAGAGCATGAAAAATGACACCTGTTCCAATATTGCATATAACGTTTTAGAACTGAGATACCCAGAAAAGGTTAAGGGGAAAATAGTTGCATTATGCCACCAAAAATGGAGCTAATAAGGTGTGCTGCTTACACCATATGCATTCAAAGCATTTTCTCTTCCTCTTGCGTGAAGCTTTCCACGGCTGATCATCATTCCAAGACTCCAGTGTGTGGATGGTAGCTAGCGGCGAGTAAAGTGCAGACTGGAGCAACAAGCACCGCTGAGAACGCAAAACTAAAAATAAGAAGAAAAAAATAGAGGGAAAGTGTGATAAACTGACCTTTGAAATGATCCTGGTAGAACTGTACAGCTGCTTCTTGATGATACTGTTAATGTTATTGTTTGGTTGGAGCAACCAATTATGTCCTGAATGCCACATCCACTGTCGGCCCTAATTGTTGTGCAGGATCATATTAGTAAAGAACATAAGGTCATAAAACAAACAAATCCACTTTCCAGATGATACTCTATCTAACCATGAATAAAAACATATAAGCATGCATGCACCTTCAGGTCTATATATCGATATAGTGTCTTCTGTTTTTACAAAAGGAGGATGACCCCCGGCCTCTGCATCTGGGCGATGCATACAGCCACTTTATTAATTATTCTCACAAGACCTTACAAAGCCATACAACAGTAAGACTAAAGCCACCGTCTAAGCAACAACTGTCGCTACACATATCCAATTGATGAAGGGGCGCAGATTATCTAGGCCTAATACCAAACAGACATCGCAGCCAAACCTAAGCATCTAAGACTTGAGGTCCCAACCAGGACGCCTGCCGGGTATGGGGCACCTACCAGTCCGGCGCACTCCTCAACCAGGACGCCTGCCGGGTATGAGGCCGCCGCAGCCACCTGTCACCAATCCATCTTCAGAGTTGTACTGTTGCATGTACCGTGCCAGGTCTCTCTGCCATCGACGCCACCACGACGCCCGACAGTGTCGTCCTTCTGCACGAGTCCATCCTCCCACAGCGAACTCCGAATCTGCACTGCGCCACGCCGTCAAGATCCGCCGCCATCAGTGTGTAGGATGAAGCACCGCTCCACCAAAGAATCCGTCCTCTAGTCCCTCGATCACGTGTGTACCTCCAAGAATGACGCCCCCAAGGGAGGAACGACACCAGAGCGCCGCCTTCATCCGATCATCCGATCTGGGCTTTCCCCCGAAGGTAGCAGAGAGTGGCCTTGAACTTCTCCACGGCGATGCCTTCAAGAAGGAAACGACGCAGATAGCGCCGCCACCCCGGCCTTAGCATGAGCCGAAGGCAAGTTTTCACCCAGATCAGCTCGAAGGGATCCAACTCTCGTGCCCGGGCCGCCGTCATCACTAGTACCACTAGGCAGACCCTGGAGTACTGGCATATCAGCAAGCCGCCGGCACCACCGCATCCAGATTGCCGGCCACGCAGGCCACGCCGGGCCGCCGCCATCCCCCGCGCCGTCCGGATCATAGGTGGAGCCGCCGACCGCGCACAGGGACCGCCGCCGCCTGCACACGCCGGAGCGCCGCCGAGAGCCCATCACCCGCCACTGCTTGCCGAAGCCAACCGCCCGAGCACTGGCGCCACCGTGGAGCCATCAGATCGGGGAGGAAGACGCGCGCCGACCACCCTCGCGGACCCCGCCGCACGCCCGAGCGCTGGCGCCACCGCGGCGCCACTGCGGCGCCATCAGATCGGGATGAGGAGGAGCCCACGCGCTCGCCGCCCCGCGCAGACCACGCCGCCGCCACCAAGCTGGGGAGCCCCGCCCAGATCCACCGGCGGCTCGACCTGCCACCGAGCCGAGCGCCGCCGCGAGGGCCGGCCGTCCCGCGCCGCTCAGGAGCCTCGCGATGGGGGAGGGAGCCCCGCCGCCGCCGACACACGCGCGGGCTTTGCCTGGCGGCGTCCCCTGGCGGCGGCGAGGGAGAAGGAAGGCGAGAAAGGGTAGCGGTGGCGGCGATCTAGGGTTTCGCCCGGGCCGCTGGCGGCTGCGTACATCGTACTGTCTGTCCTCCATTGCTTCGCCACTCCACCACTGCGGCCGCTTGCTCGATGTCCATTATGGTCCC
>NW_025241481.1:0-3325 GCF_018294505.1 Triticum aestivum
GGGGGGGGGTCGATATTACCCCCTCCTAGCTTGAAGCGTTCTCGAGGCCACCCTCTAACCCTTGAAGCGTTGTCGAGGCCACCCCAAACCCTAGACGAATCCTTATTGTGATTAGCTAGCTAGTTCTACGTTTGCCACTAATATATCCATATCTGTCATGTTTGAATAATAATTGCCATGTTGTAAATATTTGTAGAAACTATGGACACCCCCCGAGACGAAGCACAAGAAGCGTTGTTGAGGGACATAATCGCAGAAGGAAGTGATGCCCTCTCGATGTTTCTCAACGACAACGATGGTCTGGAAGGAGAGGGTGAAGAAGCAGCTGGCCCTCTCCTCATTGATTTACATGGCTCTGATGACCCAATGCCGGTGCAAGAAGGAGAGGGTGAAGAAGTAGACCGTGAGGACGGCTCCGGTGATCACCAAACCAAGTCCGGCCAGGTATATATATTAGTTAAGCCTGTGCTGACTAGCTAATTGATGCATTCATTGTTTTGGTATGTACACATATTAATTAACTCTTATCTTTGTTCTTTTTTCTAGCCCTCCGGATCGAGCACAACTTCGGTAAAGAGACGAGGCCCGAAGAAAAAGTTGAGCTCGGATGAAAAGTTTGAGATCATACAAATCGCGCGCGACGGCCAACCGATTGAACCCTACCGGACAAAGAAGGCATTTGTTGCTCAGTGTGGGGTTCTGGTTAGGGACAAGATCCCGATCAGCATCCAGCAATGGTATAAGCCTAAGAACGAAGACCCTGAGGTGTCTTATGTCCATGAGAAGCAGAAAGAGAATCTTTGGACTGAGCTGAAGTCAAATTTCACCCTACCGCCGGAGGATGATCCGGAGAAGCCAGTTATAGAGCCATTAATCAAGTCTTTTGCTCTGAGGAAGATGGCAGACCTATTCAGGAATTGGAAGAAAGACCTCAATAGGTATGTCGAAAAAAATGAGATACCAGAATTCATTGGCAAATATGAGAAGATCAGAGATGACTGGCCCGCATTTGTGGCCCACAAGACATCGGAAAAGAGTAAAACAATGTCGGCGACAAACAAGAGAAATGCTGAGAAGAAGAAGCTTCACCATCGCACGGGGTCAGGTGGCTACCTCGTAGCCCAGCCTAAGTGGGCCAAGGCTGAGAATGATCTGCTTGATAAAGGGATCGAACCAGAGACAATGAACTGGCCAGAACATTGCCGGACTTGGTTCTTTGGGGTCGGCGGATCCTTGGAACCTATAACAGGGAAGTGCATTTGGACGGAGGAACAATTGGACATACCAGTCAAGAAGCTTCAGCAATATATCGAAGCAGCGCAGCAAGGGACGTTCGTTCCAGACAGGGAGAAGGACGAGCTCACAATGGCCCACGGCAATCCTGAGCACCCTGGACGGACACGAGGCATGCCAGGCTCCGTTTCGTGGAAGGCTGGATTTCCGAACGCAGGGGGTTACAAAACCCACGAGAGGAGGAAGAAACTGGAGCAGAGCCAACTGCAGTCGCTGCACGAAAGGGTAATGGGGCTAGAGGAACGAGAAGCAGATCGCAGCAAACGACCTGCCGAAGCTTCCCCCGAAGCTACCCCGCCATCTCAGCGGAAAAGCAGCGTGGCTTCCACCGAGCTGCTTCAGCCAGAGCATGCCTTGACGGCTCCTGCCAGCTATCCCGTGGATGCTATCACGGATGCTGAAAATTGCCACCTTATGGCGCAATGGAGCAATTTGAAGGTCAAGGTGGCTGTTGGCTCTGTTTATCCTACTAAACCCGACTCAACTTTTCACTGCCGGCCGATTCCAGAAGGATATGCTAAGGTGATGGTCGATGAAATAACGGAGGGATTTGAGGACCTCCGGCTTGACCACCCTACTGGTGAAGGGGAGTATCGGCTGGGTTCTGCTCTGAAGACTCCATGCCTATGCGGAAGGATCTCATCAACCTTCCGAACTGGACGCCTCCGCCTCCTCCTCCTCCTCCGGCGAGTCAGGGCACTCCGCCTCCTCCACCAGCGAGTGACGATCAGGGCACTCGGCCCGCTCCTTCTCCGGCGCGTGGCGGCACTCTGCCTCCTTCTTCGCCTACGCCGGCGCGCCCGAGCAGCCAGCCTCCTCCTTCTCCGCCTCGTCAGCAAGGGCGGAAGAGACCTGCCACCGCTCCGGCTTCTACGGCGCGTCGCAGTCCTTCTCCTCCACCTCGTAAGCAAGGAAAGAAGACATCCGCTCCGTCTACTCTGCCGGCGTCTAGCAGTACAGCCAAAGGCGGGAGGAGATACAGATTCGGTCCTTCTCTGAAGACTCCAGAGAAGTTACCGTACGAGAGGAGCGAGGAGGAAAATGCGAAGATCGCGCAGACCGAAGTGGATGACTGGTTTCAAGGGTTGAAAGCAAAGAGACATCCACCTCCGGAGGAGAAGGTAGATCCGGTGAAAGGGAAGCGCACTCTGGCTGCCCTGAGAAAACCACCCAAGTCTTCGCCGAAAGGCAACTATGAGCGCATTATTGGAAAGGCATTTGCCGAAGCGGAGAGGTCGGGAAGTACTAAAAGTGATCAAAGGATGAAAGAACGACGAGCTGGGAAACAAATTGCCCAGCTCGGCGAACAAGCGAAGCAATCGTGCCCCCCGCTCAAGGTGCCTGCTAGCGACATCGTCGATCCGAGGATGGTGCCCGTTTATGGCAATCCTGCAAATTACCTACCCGACGATGTACATTATGATATCTTGGAGGTGCAGATACAAAGATACGAGTATGGGAAGCCCCTCGTCAAAGATGAAAGTTCTCTATCAACGATGATGCCAAGATTGCATGATTGGTACATGAAAACCTGCAAAGAGTCTAAGGGGAGGAATACTTTGTATATGAGAGTTAAAAAGGAGCATGACCTCTTTGGAATTGAACTGTTGCCTATTCCATTTGAGGAGTTCTATCAGTTTTTCAATCAATTGGCCATCGATAAAGCAACGGTCACCTCCTACTGTCTGTAAGTAGTACTACTTCCGTCATTAAGTCTCTCTATATAACTCAGCCCTTTCATTTGCATGTATTTATAATTATCCTCACTATATTATGCAGATTGAAGATCGCCGAATTGAAGAAAAGACAAGTGGGAGATATTGGGTTCATTAACACGTATCTCATAGATGCAACTGAGGTTCAATATCGTGCCCAAGAAACCGAGGCCAACTTGCTACGATCGTTGGAAATAAATGAACACAAAGATATAATACTCTTTCCTTACAACTTCAAGTGAGTGTTACTGTCTTGTGGCATATTCGGTTTCCTTATTAGTCCAGGTTATAGTAATGTAATATTGATGAGTTATGCA
>NW_025241482.1:0-3325 GCF_018294505.1 Triticum aestivum
CGTGGCGGATGGAGCCGGGGTCGCCCTTGTTGTCGGGCTCCGGCTCGCCGGCTTTTCGTCCCGTCAAGCCTGAGCTAGAGGAGACGCCGCTCGGGCGCCGCACTCGTAGCGGCACCCTCGTCATCAACGAGGGTTCCCGGCCCTCCCCGCCTGGTCCGGCACCGGCGAGGCGCTCCCTCTGCCTGGTCCGGCCGAAGCCCGAGTGGGGGCTGCTCCCCGTGAAGCCAGAGCACATCGACATGGTGGCCTGATACGTCTCCGTCGTATCTACTTTTCCAAACACTTTTTCCCTTGTTTTGGACTCTAACTTGCATGATTTGAATGGAACTAACCCGGACTGACACTGTTTTCAGCAGAATTGCCATGGTGTTATTTATGTGCAGAAACAATAGTTCTCGGAATGACCTGAAACTTCACGGAGATTATTTTTGGAAATAATAAAAAATACTGGCAAAAGAATCAAGGCCAGGGGCCCACACCCTTTCCACGAGGGTGGGGGCGCGCCTGCCCCCCTGGGCGCGCCCCCTGCCTCGTGGGCCCCCTGGAGCTCCACCGACCTCAACTTCAACTCCATATATTCGTGTTCGGGGAGAAAAAGATCAGAGAGAAGGATTCATCGCGTTTTACGATATGGAGCCGCCCCCAAGACCTAAATTCTCTCGGGAGGGCTGATCTGGAGTCCGGTGGGGGCTCCGGAGAGGGGAATCCATCGCCATCGTCATCATCAACCATCCTCCATCACCAATTTCATGATGCTCACCGCCGTGCGTGAGTAATTCCATCGTAGGCTTGCTGGACGATGATGGGTTGGATGAGATTTATCATGTAATCAAGTTAGTTTTGTTAGGGTTTGATCCCTAGTATCCACTATGTTCTGAGATTGATGTTGCTATGACTTTGCTATGCTTAATGCTTGTCACTAGGGCCAAAGTGCCATGATTTCAGATCTGAACCTATTATGTTTTCATGAATATATGTGAGTTCTTGATCCTATCTTGCAAGTCTATAGTCACCTACTATGTGTTATGATCCGACAACCCCGAAGTGACCATAATCAGGACCACTCCTGGTGATGACCGTAGTTTGATGAGTTCATGTATTCACTATGTGTTAATGCTTTGGTCCGGTACTCTATAAAAAGGAGGCCTTAATATCCCTTAGTTTTCATTAGGACCCCGCTGCCACGGGAGGGTAGGACAAAAGATGTCATGCAAGTTCTTTTCCATAAGCACGTATGACTATATTCGGAATACATGCCTACATTACATTGATGAATTGGAGCTACTTCTGTGTCACCCTATGTTATGATTGTTAAATGATGAACCACATCCAGCATAATTCTCCATCACCAATCCAATGCCTACGAGCTTTTCACATATTGTTCTTTGCTTATTTACTTTTCCGTTGCTACTGTTACAATCACTCCAAAACCCAAAAATATTACTTTTGCTATCGTTACCGTTACTTCCATATTACTTTTCTACTAAATACTTTGCTGCAGATACTATGTTATCCAGGTGTGGTTGAATTGACAACTCAACTACTAATACTTGAGAATATTCTTTGGCTCCCCTTGTGTCGAATCAATAAATTTGGGTTGAATACTCTACCCTCAAAAATTGTTGCGATCCCCTATACTTGTGTGTTATCAAGACTATTTTTTGACGCCGTTGCTGGGGAGCATAGCTCTATTCTTTGAGTCACTTGTGATTTATATCCGCTGGTCACTATGAAGAACTTGAAAGACGAGAAAACTAAAATTTATCCCTCAACTACGAGGGGAGGTAAGGAGCGACCATCTACCTCTGCACTTGATTCACCTTCTGTTTTGAGTAAGCTTGTGACACCTAAACCTGCTGCTGCTATTAATTCTGATACGTCGCATGTTATTGATGATGCCACTTCTGCTATGCATGATACTTATGATGAAACCACTTCTATGCTTGATACTACCGTGCCACTTGGTGAATTTCTTGATGAACAACTTGCTAGGGCTAGAGAGAATGAAATTATTGAAACTGATAATATTGATGAAAGTGATGATGAAGATTCTCCCCCTAGATATGAATTGCCTGTTGTGCCTGAGGGCTATGTTATGGATGAAGAAACTGTTAGAGACTTTCTTGCTTGCAATGATAGAAGTGATCTTAAGAAATTATTAGCTAAGCTGAAACAAAAAACTCTGAATGCTAGAATGAAATATGATCCTGCTTATGCTACTTAACCTATCTTTGTTACTGATAAGGATTATGAATTCTCTGTCGACCCTGATATAATTACTTTGGTTGAATCTGATCCTTTCTATGGCTATGAATCTGAAACTGTTCTGGCACATCTTACTAAATTAAATGATATAGCCACCTTGTTCACTAATGATGAGAAAACTCACTATTACTATATCCTTAAAATATTTCTGTTCGCATTAAAGGGTGATGCTAAGATATGGTTTAATTCTCTTGATCCTAGTTCTGTGCGTAGTCCCCAGGATATGATTTATTACTTCTCTGCTAAATATTTCCCTGCTCATAGAAGACAAGCTGCTTTGAGGGAATATATACTTTTGTGCAAATTGAAGAAGAGAGTCTCCCACAAGCTTGGAGGAGGCTTCTCCAATTACTTAATGCTTTGCCTGATCATCCTCTCAAGAAAAATGAAATACTTGATATCTTTTATAATGGACTAACCGATGTTTCTAGAGACCACCTGGATAGTTGTGCTGGTTGTGTTTTTAGTGAAAGAACACCAGATGAAGCTGAAATTCTATTGAATAATATGTTGACAAATGAAAATAATTGGACACTTCCTGAACCAACTCCTAAGCCAACTCCGAAGAAAAGGGGTGTACTATTTCTCAGTCCTGAAGATATGCAAGAGGCAATGAAATCTATGAAAGAAAAGGGTATTAATGCTGAAGATGTTAAGAATTTACCTCCTGTTGAAGAAATACATGGTCTTAATTTACTGCCTGTTGAAGAAATATATGGTCTTAATTCATCAGCTATTGAAGAAACACATGGTCTTGATAACCCGACACAGGTAGTAAAGGTAAATTCTCTCTATATATTTGATGAAGGTGATATTCCTCGTTATAAGTCTGCTAGACAATGCTTAGATGAGTTTGACAATTTTATTGTTAAACAAGAAAACTTCAATGCTTATGTTGGTAGACAATTGAAATACAATTCCGATATGCTTGAACACTTGAGTGATTATATGTCTAGAGTTAAGGGTGAACTTAAACTCATTAGTAAACATGCTTCTATGGTTACCACTCAAGTAGAACAAATACTCAAAGCTCAGAATGATCTGCTCAATGAATTGAATA
>NW_025241483.1:0-3324 GCF_018294505.1 Triticum aestivum
ATTGCTACATTCAAAATGCTTGTTGATATCCATGATCCAATCATCGGCATCTGTGGCCTCAGCACAGTAGCTGAAAGACTTCGGCTGATTTGCAAGGAATTGGTTGAGGGTAGGAAACTGAGGCTGATGATTGAACTGCCCTTGACCTTGATTCCCTTGGTTGCATTGGCCTTGGTTGCGCTCCTGCATGAGCTGAATCATCATCTGAGCGTTGGCGTTTGTGGCTACCATCAAGGCTTTCCATGCCTCCGGAGGCGGAGGTGGAGGTGGAGGGTTTGCCTGACTCCCATCATTGCGTTCCGGATTCTGACGCGTTGGTGGAGCCATCCTGAAGAGGGTGACATCCGTTAGCATCTTGATAGACAGATAGACAAGTTGAATCAACGGATAAAATTGCAACATATAGTGTTCACAATAAACATTTGAACAAGGACGAACGAATGAATTCCAAAGCTAACATCATGTCCATTAAGGTGAGAAGCCACTTGATAAGGGGTTGATGAATGAAATAACAAGGTACAGCTGGAACAAATAAGTGGTAAGGATTACCCAATCACAAACCAAATATATGCGGGAAGAAATGCTAAGAGCTACTTGAATCCCACCTATAAACTCCCAAAACTTTCTGGTTATGCAACCAGGTGTAGGGGATACAGGGGAAGCAATATATCTCACCCAAACTAACAATCCCTACATCCAGTTGTATCCATCTGTCAACACATAACCAAGAAACCTCCGGAAATCATGTACCTCAACCTTCGAAAAGTATTCGTTATACAAGCTATGGCAATACTCCCGAACTCCCCAGTACTGGGTGGCGTCGAGGTTATCTCACCAACAACTGCATAAAAGAGATTTTCAATGTCGGAAAAACTCATGTATTCCAGAACTACAACGATAAAATTGTGACGACAACACCTCGGAGCTCAACTCCCCGGGACACTGCCACAACCCCTAGATGTCAGGAGGCACCAAGAACAATGCTCTCGTCACAAGACTATCGGAACGTTCCCAAGATACCCGCGTGATCCTAAATTTTTTTTAGTGAAATCTGAGGAGAGGAAAGTCAAAACATCTACGTCAGGAGACCTCACCAGAACGACGAAGGGACTGAGGAGTAAAAAGAATCCGACTCTCTGATATATATAATCCTAAGACTCAAAACATTTTTGTTCTAGACTCAACAACGCCAGCGATGCAATCAAGCAGGGGGGGCTCCTAAGTCAGGGATGGCTCTGATTACCATCTTGTAACGCCCATGATGCGGCTATATCTCTCACGTGTCGAGGCACAACTTAGAGGCATAACCGCATTGTAGGTTTTATTGCAAGAAGGGTCATCTTCACAAAATCCCATGTAATGAAAAAGAATGGGATAAAGAGAGTTGGCTTACAATCGCCACTTCACACAATACATAAATTAATTAATACATCATTCAAAATACACTCATAGACTGACTACGGTCAAATCCAAATGAAAAGAAGATAACCCCAAATGCTAGATCCCCGATCGTCCCAACTGGGCTCCACTACTGATCATCAGGAAATGAAACATAGTAACGACCAAGGTCCTCATCAAACTCCCACTTGAGCTTGGTTGCGCCACTTGCACTGGTATCCTCGGCACCTGCAACTGTTTTGGTAGAATCTGTGAGTCACGAGGACTGAGCAATCTCACACCCGCGAGATCAAGACTATTTAAGCTCATGGGTAGGAAACGGGTAAGGTGGTGGAGCTGCAGCAAGCACTAAGCATATATGGTGACTAACATACGCAAGTGAGAGCGAGAAGAGAAGCAGCGCATTGGTCGAGAAGCTAGAAGTGATCAAGAAGTGATCCTGAGACTACTTACGTTCATACATAACCCAAACTGTCAGGGATATACCCTGCGGCGTAAACTGGCCGAAAGTATAATCCGGACGGACTTGGCGGTTTACTTAAGACCCCGCTGAGACTTGACGATTCACTGGCGACCCGTTTGGACCAGGCGGTTTATGATTCATTAGTAATCCGGTAGACGGGTCAGAGGAGCGACAAGACTCGGTGGCCCAACGGGCGGTTCATGAAGGCCAGTTAATACTATGGTGGGCCGGTTTAAGAGGAAAGGCATAAGGAATATTTGTCTTACAAGGAGTTAAGACCTGGACTTATATCCGGTCTGTATTAGAGATAAACTAGTCCTAATCCTAGTAGGACTCCACATGTAACCCACCCCTTCAATATATATAAGGAGGGGCAGGGCTCCCCAAAGGGGGGGGGGAAGAAGAAACAATCTCTAGGGCTAGATACAATTAGAGGAGAGCCGGTTTACGACGACTCCGTCGTGATGATAATGAGATCTAGCCTCAAACAGCATGTAGGGTTTTTACCGGATGATGTTTCCCGGGGCCCGAAGCTGTCTAAACCCTTGTCTTGTGTTGCGTCTCTCGATTCCGCTCAACCCCTCTCAAGCTACCACATAGATGCATTGGCCTCGCGACTAAGTCCTGACACTAAGGACATCTGACGTGTTAATTCCACGACACAAACCGTGTTCACTTCCCGGACTCCGCCGAAAAGAGACCACCACGACTACACACACGGTTGATGTATTATAATTAAGTCAAGTGTCAAGTTATCTACAACCGGACGTTATCAAATTCCCATCTGCCTCATAACCGCGGGCACGGCTTTCGAAAGATACTACCCTGCAGGGGTGTCCCAACTTAGCCCATCACAAGCTCTCACAGTCAACGAAGGATATACCTTCTCCCAGGAAGACCCGATCAGTCTCGGAATCCCGGTTTACAAGACATTTCAACAATGGTAAAACAAGACCAGCAAAGCCGCCCGATGTGCCGACAAATCCCGATAGGAGCTGCACATATCGCGTTCTCAGGGCAACACCGGATGAGACTAGCTACGAGTAAAACCAGCCCTCAAGTTTCCCCAAGGTGGCCCCGCAGGCAGCTCTGTTCGGACCAACACTCGAAGGAGCACTGGCCCGGGGGGGTTAAATAAAGATGGCCCTCAGGCTCGCGAAAACCCAAGGGAAAAAGGCTTAGTTGGCAAATGGTAAAACCAAGGTTGGGCCTTGCTGGAGGAGTTTTATTCAAAGCAAATTGTCAAGGGGGTCCCATAAATCACCCAACCGTGTAAGGAACGCAAAATCAAGGAACATAACACCGCTATGACGGATACTAGGGCGGCAAGAGTGGAACAAGACACCAGGCATAAGTCCGAGCCTTCCACCCTTTACCAAGTATATAGGTGCATTAATTAAACAAGAGATAGTTTGATATCCCAAAATATCCATGTTCCAACAAGGAACAAGCTTCATCTTTGC
>NW_025241484.1:0-3324 GCF_018294505.1 Triticum aestivum
TGAGTAATAGTCCATGAAACGGGCCAGAATCGGCCAAAACCAAGAGTGTTGACGATAGGCACGTAAACGCACCCGGGGGTCGACAACCATGGAAATCACTCTGGGACCCCAAAACAGTGAGCAATAGTCCATGAAACGGGCCAGAATCGACCAAAACTGCGAGTGTTGATGACCAACACGTAAGCACACCTTGGAGTTCGACAACCATGGAAATCGCTTTGGGACCCCAAAACGGTGAGTAATAGTCCACGAAACGGGCCAGAATCGGCCAAAACTGCGAGTGTTGATGACCAACACATAAGCACACCTTGGGTTCAACAACTATGAAAATCGCTTCGGGACCCCAAAACGTTGAGTAATAGTCCACGAAACAGGTCAGAATTGGACAAAACTATGAGAGTTGACGACGGACACATAAACGCATCCCGGGATTTATCAATCGTGGAAATCGCTCTGGGTCCTCAAAACACAGAGTAATAGTGCACGAAACGGACAAGAAACGGCCAAATATGTGAGTGTTGATGACCAACATGTAAACGCACCCTGGGGTTCGCCAATCATGGAAATGACTCCGGGACCCCAAAACAGAGTAATAGTCCAAGAAACGGGCCAGAATCGGCCAAAACTGTGATTGTTGATGACTGACACGTAAGCACACCTTGGGGTTCAACAACTATGGAAATCGCTTCGGGACCCCAAAACGGGTCAGAATTGGACAAAACTGTGAGTGTTGACGACGGACACATAAACGCACCCCGGGGTTCATCAATCGTGGAAATCGCTCTGGGTCCCCAAAACGCTGAGTAATAGTGCACGAAACCGCGAGTAATAGTACATGAAACGAAAATCGCTTTGGGACCCCAAAACGGTGAGTAATAGTCCATGAAACGGGCAAGAAACGGCCGAAACCGCGAGTGTTGATGATCGACACATAAGCGCACCTTGGAGTTTGATAACCATGGAAATCACTCCGGGACCCCGAAATGGTGAGTAATAGTGCATGAAGCGGGCCAGAATCGGCCAAAACTGCGAGTGTTGACGATCAACACGTAAACACACCTTGGGGTTCACCAACTATGGAAATTGCTTCGTTACCCGAAAACGATGAGTAATAGTCCACGAAACGGGTCAGAATTGGACAAAACTGTGAGTGTTGACAACTGACACATAAACGCACCCCGAGGTTCATCAATCGTGGAAATCGCTCTGGGTCCCCAAAGCGGCGAGTAATAGTCCACAAAACGGATAAGAATCGGCCAAATATGTGAGTGTTGATGATCGACACGTAAACGCACCCCGAGGTTCGTCAATCGTGGAAATGACTCCGGGACCCCAAAAGAGAGTAATAGTCCAAGAAACGGGCCAGAATCATCCCGAACTGTGATTGTTGATGACCAACACATAAGCGCACCTTGGAGTTCGACAACCATGGAAATCGCTTTGGGGCCCAAAAACGGTGAGTTATAGTCCATGAAACGGGCCAGAATCGGCAAAAACTGCAAGTGTTGATGACCAACACGTAAGCACATCTTGGGGTTCATCAACTATGAAAATCGCTTCGGGAACCCAAAACGTTGAGTAATAGTCCACGAAACGGGTCAGAATTGGACAAAACTGTGAGAGTTGAAGACCAACACGTAAACGCACCCCGGTGTTCATCAATCGTGGAAATGACTCCGGGACCCCAATACAGAGTCATAGTCCAAGAAACGGGCCAGAATCGGCCAAAACTATGATTGTTGATGACCGACACGTTAGCACACCTTGGGGTTCAACAACTATAGAAATCGCTTCGGGACCCCAAAACGGTGAATAATAGTCCACGAAATGGGTCAGAATTGGACAGAACTGTGAGTGTTGATGACGGACACATAAACGCACCCCGGGGTTCATCAATCGTGGAAGTCGCTCTGGTCCCCAAAACGCTGAGTAATAGTGCACGAAACCGCGAGTAATAATCCGTGAAACGAGAATCGCTTTGGGACCCCAAAACGACGAGTAATAGTCCATGAAACGGGCCAGAAACGGCCGAAACCGCGAGTGTTGATGATCGACATGTAAGCGCACCTTGGAGTTTGATAACCATGGAAATCACTCTGGAACCCCGAAACGGTGAGTAATAGTGCATGAAACGGGCCAGAATCGGCCAAAACTGCGAGTGTTGATGACCAACACGTAAGCACACCTTGGGGTTCAACAACTATGGAAATCGCTTCGGGACCCGAAAACGATGAGTAATACTCCACGAAACGGGTCAGATTTGGCCAAAGCTGTGAGTGTTGACGACGGACACATAAACGCACCCCAGGGTTCATTAATCGTGGAAATCGCTCTGGGTCCCCAAAATGCTGAGTAATAATGCACGAAACCGCAAGTAATAGTCCATGAAATGAGAATCGCTTTGGGACCCCAAAATGGTGAGTAATAGTCCATGAAACGGGCCAGAATCGGCCAAAACCAAGAGTGTTGACGATAGGCACGTAAACGCACCCGGGGTTCGACAACCATGGAAATCACTCCGGGACCCCAAAACAGTGAGCAATAGTCCATGAAACGGGCCAGAATCGGCCAAAACTACAAGTGTTGACGATCAACACGTAAACACACCTTGGGGTTCACCAACTATGGAAATTGCTTCGTTACCCGAAAACGATGAGTAATAGTCCACGAAACGGGTCAGAATTGGACAAAACTGTGAGTGTTGACAACTGACACATAAACGCACCCCGAGGTTCATCAATCGTGGAAATCGCTCTGGGTCCCCAAAGCGGCGAGTAATAGTCCACAAAACGGATAAGAATCGGCCAAATATGTGAGTGTTGATGACCAACACATAAGCACACCTTGGGTTCAACAACTATGAAAATCGCTTCGGGACCCCAAAACGTTGAGTAATTGTCCACGAAACAGGTCAGAATTGGACAAAGCTGTGAGAGTTGACGACGGACACATAAACGCGTCCCGGGGTTCATCAATCGTGGAAATCACTTTGGGTCCCCAACACACTGAGTAATAGTGCACGAAACGGACAAGAATCGGCCAAATATGTGAGTGTTGATGACCAACATGTAAACGCACCCCGGGGTTCGTCAATCATGGAAATGACTCCGGGACCCCAAAACAGAGTAATAGAACAAGAAACGGGCCAGAATCGGCCAAAACTGTGATTGTTGATGACTGACACGTAAGCACACCTTGGGGTTCAACAACTATGGAAATCGCTTCGGACCCCAAAACGGTGAATAATAGTCCACAAAACGGGTCAGAATTGGACAAAACTGTGAGTGTTGACGACGGACACATAAACGCACCCCGGGGTTCATC
>NW_025241485.1:0-3323 GCF_018294505.1 Triticum aestivum
CGACGAGCACCGGGCGGCGACCCGTCGAGGCAAAGGGCGCGGGCCGACGGCGATGAGGAGCGGGCGGCGACGGCGAGCACGGGCAGCCTGGCGGCGTCGGGGGCAACTGGCGAGGTATGTCGAAAATTTCCTAAGTGTGGACTTATATAACAAATCCTTTAGTCCCGGTTCGTGGCACCAACCGGGACTAAAGGTAGGCATTAGTCCCGGTTGGTGCCACCAACCGGGACCAAAAGCCTCTTTTCAGCAGCCCAAAGGGCGGGCAGCGGCGGCCTTTGGTCCCGGTTGGTGGCACCAACCGGGACTAAAGGGGGGCGCATTGGTCCCGGTTGGTGCTACCAACCGGGACCAAAGGCCTCTTGCTGCCCGCGTCGCAGCCAAAAGTTTAGTCCCACCTCGCTAGTTGAGAGGGGCTCGGAGTGGTTTATAAGCCCCGCTGCAGCTGCCCTCTCGAGCTCCTCTCAAATGCAGGCTTACGGGCCTATTCTCACACTATGCTGTCTGTTGGCCTATTGGGCCTTCTGCGGGCCTGAATCCTGGCCCAGGTTGGGTTTCTAGTTGTATTCAGGCCGTGGTGGCCCAATAGGTGGCAGTTTTTTAAATTTTTTGCATTATTTATTTTCTTTTGTTTTTTGCTTTATTTTTTAATTCTTTTTGCTTTTAGGTCAGCAAAATTATAAACTGTCTGTTAGTGCCATTAGTTTTAGAAAACATATAAACTTTCTATTAGTGCCATTAGTTCTTTATGAAAATTCTTTTTGCTGTATTTAGTTTTTTTATTTTCTTTTTTGCTATATTTATTTTGTTTTATTTCTACTTACAACAAAAAACTTATTTATTTTATTTTATTTTGTTTCTAATTACTTATTTATTTTACTTTATGATAATTCTTTCTGCTATTAAAGTTTCTATCAAAAAAAGTTCTTTATGAAAATTCTTTTTGCTTTTAATGATTAAAAATAAAAAAGAGGCGCAATGCGCGTTGATTTGCTTCAAGACTTTCGGAATAGTGTAGACTGCACTGCACATAGCTCGATGCAGTCTACCTTATTCCTCAAGGCTTGAAGCTAAGCAACGTGAGCATTGCGCCTCTTCTTCATCGTCTCTGCACTCAGGGCTTATAAACCGCTCCTAGTGCCTCTCAGCTAGCGAGGTGGGACTAAAAAACTGCTTAGCTAGTAAGAAACTCTAGTACCGGTTCGTGCCACGAACAGGTACTAAAGGTGCTCGTGGGGCCACAGCCTCATTAGTACCGGTTCGTGGCACCAACAGGGACCAAAGGGTGGAATTGGTCCCGGTTCGTGCCACCAACCGGGACCAATGGCCTTGCACAGCGGCGTGGTGGTGAGTTTAGTCCCACCTCGCTAGCTAAGAGAGAGCCGCACCTGTTTATAAGGTGCGGTGCGCCTGAGCTGTCGAGCTCCTCTCTAAAGCAGGCTTACGGGCCTAACCTCTCTGTACATGCCTGTGGGCCTATTGGGCCTTCTGCGGGCCTGAATCCTGGCCCATGGATGGGTTTCTAATCGTATTCAGGCCGTGGTGGCCCAGTAGGTGGCATAATTTTTAATTTTTGGCCTGTTATTTTTCATGCATTTACTAATTATTTTGAGCTATAAGACCCTAAAATTGAAAAGCATTTCAAATGAACTCTGAAAAGGTTGAAAGTTGGCATGGTATCATCATTTCATCCACATAGCATGTGCAAGAAAGTTGAGAGGGTTACGGCAAAAACTAGATGCACTTCTTGTACAAAACGGACAATGGTATCATACTTGTCTATTACAAAGTTGGCATGGTATCATCATAATAGTTGCGGGAGAAAGTCTTCACTTTTTCTTCGCTTGTGTCATTTGCTTATTGCGCCGTAACCATGGATAATCTTCATCGTTTATCAGGATGCTTGGGTCAGCCTTGACTTTGAAGGGAGGAATTTCATGAAACTTTTCATAATCTTCAGACATGTCTGTCTTGCCCTCCACTCCCACAATGTCCCTTTTTCCTGAAAGAACTATGTGGCGCTTTGGCTCATCGTATGATGTATTCGCTTCCTTATCTTTTCTTTTCCTCGGTCTGGTAGACATGTCCTTCACATAGATAACTTGTGCCACATCATTGGCTAGGACGAACGGTTCGTCAGTGTACCCAAGATTGTTCAGATCCACTGTTGTCATTCCGTACTGTGGGTCTACCTGTACCCCGCCTCCTGACAGATTGACCCATTTGCACTTAAACAAAGGGACCTTAAAATCATGTCCGTAGTCAAGTTCCCATATGTCCATTATGTAACCATAATATGTGTCCTTTCCCCTCTCGGTTGCTGCATCAAAGCGGACACCGCTGTTTTGGTTGGTGCTCTTTTGATCTTGGGCGATCGTGTAAAATGTATTCCCATTTATCTCGTATCCTTTGTAAGTCAATACAGTCGAAGATGGTCCCCTGGACAACGAGTACAACTCATCACAAACAGTGGTGTCACCTCTGAGACGTGTTTCCAACCAACTGCTGAAAGTCCTGATGTGTTCACATGTAATCTAGTCGTCACACTGCTCCGGGTGTTTGGAGCGCAGACTGTTCTTGTGTTCATCGACATACGGGGTCACCAAGGTAGAGTTCTGTAGAACTGTGTAGTGTGCTTCAGACCAAGAATATCCGTCCCTGCATATTATTGAGTTCCCCCCTCCAAGCGTGCCTTTTCAGTCAGTCTCCCCTCATACCGCGATTTAGGGAGACCTATCTTCTCAAGGCCAGGAATGAAGTCAACACAAAACCCAATGACATCCTCTGTTTGATGGCCCATGGAGATGCTTCCTTCTGGCCTAGCACGGTTACGGACATATTTCTTTAGGACTCCCATGAACCTCTCAAAGGGGAACATATTGTGTAGAAATACGGGCCCCAGAATGACAATCTCATCGACTAGATGAACTAGGACGTGCGTCATGATATTGAAGAAGGATGGTGGGAACACCAGCTCGAAACTGACAAGACATTGCGCCACATCACTCCTTAGCCTTGGTATGATTTCTGGATCGATCACCTTCTGAGAGATTGCATTGAGGAATGCACATAGCTTCACAATGGCTAATCGGACGTTTTCCGGTAGAAGCCCCCTCAATGCAACCAGAAGCAGTTGCGTCATAATCACGTGGCAGTCATGAGACTTTAGGTTCTGGAACTTTTTCTCTGGCATATTTATTATTCCCTTTATATTCGACGAGAAGCCAGTCGGGACCTTCATACTGAGCAGGCATTCAAAGAAGATTTCTTTCTCTTCTTTCGTAAGAGCGTAGCTGGCAGGACCTTCATACTGCTTCGGAGGCATG
>NW_025241486.1:0-3323 GCF_018294505.1 Triticum aestivum
TTCTTTTTGAAGTTCCCCTTCTTCTTCCCTTTGCCCTTTTTCTTGAAACTGGTGGTCTTGTTAACCATCAACACTTGATGCTCCTTCTTGATTTCTACCTCCGCGGCTTTTAGCATTGCGAAGAGCTCGGGAATAGTCTTGTTCATCCCTTGCATATTATAGTTCATCACGAAGCTCTTGTAGCTTGGTGGCAGTGATTGAAGAATTCTGTCAATGACACTATCATCAGGAAGATTAACTCCCAGTTGAATCAAGTGATTATTATACCCAGACATTTTGAGTATGTGTTCACTGACAGAACTATTCTCCTCCATCTTGCAGCTATAGAACTTATTGGAGACTTCATATCTCTCAATCCGGGCATTTGCTTGAAATATTAACTTCAATTCCTGAAACATCTCATATGCTCCATGACGTTCAAAACGTCGTTGAAGACCCGGTTCTAAGCCGTAAAGCATGGCACACTGAACTATCGAGTAGTCATAAGCTTTGCTCTGCCAGACGTTCTTAACGTCGTCAGTTGCATCAGCAGCAGGCCTGGCACCCAGCGGTGCTTCCAGGACGTAACTTTTCTGTGCAGCAATGAGGATAATCCTCAGGTTACGGACCCAGTCCGTGTAATTGCTACCATCATCTTTCAACTTTGCTTTCTCAAGGAACGCATTAAAATTTAATGGAACAACAACACAAGCCATCTATCTACAAACAAACATAGACAAGCAAAATACTATCAGGTACTAAGTTCATGATAAATTTAAGTTCAATTAATCATATTACTAAAGAACTCCCACTTAGACAGACATCTCTCTAGTCATCTAAGTGATCACGTGATCCAAATCAACTAAACCATGTCCGATCATCACGGGAGATGGAGTAGTTTCAATGGTGAACATCACTATGTTGATCATATCTACTATATGATTCACGTTTGACCTTTCGGTCTCCGTGTTCCGAGGCCATATCTGTATATGCTAGGCTCGTCAAGTATGACCTGAGTATTCCGCGTGTGCAACTGTTTTGCACCCGTTGTATTTGAACGTAGAGCCTATCACACCCGATCATCACGTGGTGTCTCAGCACGAAGAACTTTCGCAACGGTGCATACTCAGGGAGAACACTTCTTGATTATTAAGTGAGAGATCATCTTAAAATGCTACCATCAATCAAAGCAAGATAAGATGCATAAAGGATAAACATCACATGCAATCAATATAAGCGATATGATATGGCCATCATCATCTTGTGCTTGTGATCTCCATCTTCGAAGCACCATCGTGATCACCATCGTCACCGGCGCGACACCTTGATCTCCATCGTAGCATCGTTGTCATTACGCCATCTATTGCTTCTACGACTATCGCTACCGCTTAGTGATAAAGTAAAGCAATTACAGGGCGTTTGCATTTCATACAATAAAGTGACAACCATATGGTTCCTGCCAGTTGCCGATAACTTCGGTTACAAAACATGATCATCTCATACAATAAAATATAGCATCACGTCTTGACCATATCACATCACAACATGCCCTGCAAAAACAAGTTAGACGTCCTCTACTTTGTTGTTGCAATTTTTACGTGGCTGCTACGGGCTTAGCAAGAACCGTTCTTACCTACGCATCAAAACCACAACGATAGTTTGTCAAGTTGGTGCTGTTTTAACCTTCGCAAGGACCGGGCGTAGCCACACTCGGTTCAACTAAAGTGAGAGAGACAGACACCCGCCGGTCACCTTTAAGCAACGAGTGCTCGTAGCGGTGAAACCAGTCTCGCGTAAGCGTACGTGTAATATCGGTCCGGGCCGCTTCATCTCACAATGCCGCTGAACCAAAGTATGACATGCTGGTAAGCAGTATGACTTATATCGCCCACAACTCACTTGTGTTCTACTCATGCATATAACATCAACGCATAAAACCTAGGCTCTGATACCACTGTTGGGGAACGTAGTAATTTCAAAAAAATTCCTACGTACATTCAAGATCATGGTGATGGCATAGCAACGAGAGGGGAGAGTGTCCGTCCACGTACCCTCATAGACCGTAAGGGGAAGCGTTATGACAACGCGGTTGATGTAGTCGTACGTCTTCACGATCCGACCGATCCAAGCACCGAACGTACGGCACCTCCGAGTTTAGCACACGTTCAGCTCAATGACGATCCCCGGGCTCCGATCCAGCAAAGCTTCGGGGATGAGTTCCGTCAGCACGATGGCGTGGTGACGATGATGATGCTCTACCGGCGCAGGGCTTCGCCTAAACTCCGTGACGATATGACCGAGGTGGAATATGGTGGAGGGGGGCACCGCACACGGCTAAGGAACGATCCGTAGATCAACTTGTGTGTTATGGGGTGCCCCCTGCCCCCGTATATAAAGGAGGGAGGGGGAGGTGCGGCCCGCCCCTTGGGGTGCGCCTGGAGGAGTCCTACTCCCACCAGGAGTAGGACTCCCCCCTCTTGCCTTGGTGGAGAAGGAAAGGGGGGAGGGGAAAGAGGAGAGGGGGGCGCCGCCCCCTTCCCCCTTCCTTGTCCTATTCGGACTAGGGGGGAGGGGGCGTGCGGCCTGCCCTGGCCGGGCCTCCTCTTCTTCCTCATGGCCCACTAAGGCCCATTAACCCCCGGGAGGGTTCCGGTAACCCCTCGGTGTTTCGGTAAAATCCCGATTTCACCGGGAACCTTTCCGATGTCCAAACATAGGCTTCCAATATATCAATCTTTATGTCTCGACCATTTTGAGACTCTTCGTCATGTCCGTGATCACATCCGGGACTCCGAACAAACTTCGGTACATCAAAACTTATAAACTCATAATAAAACTGTCATCGTAACGTTAAGCGTGCGGACCCTACGGGTTCGAGAATTATGTAGACATGACCTAGAACCATTCTCGGTCAATAACCAATAGCGGGACCTGGATGCCCATATTGGTTCCTACATATTCTACGAAGATCTTTATCGGTCAAACCGCATAACAACATACGTTGTTCCCTTTGTCATCAGTATGTTACTTGCCCGAGATTTGATCGTCGGTATCCAATACCTAGTTCAATCTCGTTACCGGCAAGTCTCTTTACTCGTTCCGTAATGCATCATCCCGTAACCAACTCATTTGGTCACATTGCTTGCAAGGCTTATAATGATGTGCATTACCGAGAGGGCCCAGAGATACCTCTCCGACAATCGGAGTGACAAAACCTAATCTCGAAATACGCCAACTCAACATGTACCTTCGGAGACACCTGTAGTACTCCTTTATAATCACCCAGTTACGTTGTGACGTTTGGTAGTACCCAAAGTGTTCCTCCGGTAAACGTGAGTTGCATA
>NW_025241487.1:0-3323 GCF_018294505.1 Triticum aestivum
GAATCCCGCTGTCCCGCGCCAGCCAAGACGGAGAGGATGGGGAGAAGCCCCGCCGCCGCCTAGCCGGCCAGGCTTCGCCCGGTGGCGCTATGGACGGCGTCGAGGAGGGGGAGAGGAGGAGGAGACTCGAGGGGCGGCGGCTAGGGTTTTCCCCCGGGTCGCCCGCGGGGGCGACGTGAGGGGCGAGGCAGGGCTAGCCCATCTTAGTTGATATAGTAGATTGCACGTTAATGTTACATCCCATGAAGTATAAACCGCACATTAAACCACGTCAAAATTATTTTCTCTAGTTTTACATATTCAAGGGGCTTACATGTTTATTGAAACTAAAGTATATTGTGGTACTAGAGGACAAATTCTAAGTTTATGTATTCAAATCAGCATTCTGGTCGTCAGACACAACTTTTTTGTAAGGAGATTCAACTAAACATACCTTTGCATTTTAACCATGCAAGAGAGATGCATATGAGTACGAGAACACCACTGCCTAAAAACGACAGCACAATCCTGACCGCATTAATCTTTCTATGTTTACCTGCGTCATACAAAAATATCATAAAATATGAATGACTGATAAAAGTACAAGTTTTTTATTAGCAAAGACAAAACCAATTGTAGAAATGACAAAACCAGTAGTAGAAAGCCAGAAAAATTGAAAGTTGCTACCACCTGCCGCATCCATGCCTGCAAGTCGGAGATAGAGTGTCTCGCCGCCTATGCCTACCTTTCCGGTGTCAACCCCCGGACCATACCATGCATGCCGTTATGTCTCCTCCAGACCTGCCGCTACTCGCGTTGCGGTACACGTACCCCACACAGGAGCAATTGTGGTTGCACTCAGCCGCACACTCCTCGAACGTACTTGTGCCCCCTCCAATAAGTGCTAGCTTGTCTGGTGACTTCATGGCCGGCAAGGCCAAGAAGTTACCATCACACCCGTGCAGCTGCTCCTTCCGCTGGCATCCTGCCAAGAACCTGCCGCTAGTCCACTCCTCTTTGTTTGTTGGCTCGAAGCCATCAAGACACTTGCACATTGGGACTGGTGCCGCCGTCTCATCGCAGTAGCCATACGGGCCACAGTAACCATGGAGGTTGCATTCAACAGCTGGCCACTTCATAAGGACAACCCACGCCGACAAGTTGCTACTCCAGCTCTTGAGGTAATACTCACCTGAGTAGGTCAGCACTGACCTTGTGAGTGGGGCGCCCTCAGAGAGGCTATATGTGCCATAGATCTCATCACCGTTGTCGACCACGGCGATGTACATGATAAGATCACTAAAACTCATTGTCCCTGCTAGCTGTTTTTGGCTGACGCTAGTCACTTGGATCCCCGTCCAGGGATTGCCACGGGTCACCAAGCTCTCCCCGTCCCACAGGAATACTTGGAGGGGTGTGTCTGGGTCGCCACCGTAGGAGAAGCGCCCTGGAGAGGGATCGTTGGGGCCCTTCCAGGAAACCAGACGATCCCCAGTACCGTTTGTGCTGTATTTGATCCGCATCTTCATCCCCGGGAGGAGCGTGTCTGTGCGGTGGTCGAAGCTCTGCCACACTGTGGTGCCGTTTGACAAGCGAATGATGAGGTTGCCGGTGTTCAGAAGCACCGCCGTCGGGGTAGATGAGCCCGGGGAAATAGTTGTCACGTTGGCCCTCGTCCAAAGGATACGGACACTATTGTTAGCTTCGGAGATAATGAGATTGGAGGTGTTGGTGAGGGAGAGCATGGGTGCAAAGGAAGTGATGTTGGTGACTGGGGTTTCACGGTTCGCAACCCACACAACTGTGAACTCAGAGATGTTGTTGTACCATATACCAAGGTACAGCTTGGCTGGAGTGGAGTTGGAGGGGTTGAAGAAGCCCAAGGAGAACGTGCCACCATCGGAGATGATGGTGTTGCCGGGATACAGCGACTTGCCAGGGACAAGCCGGTCGTCCGAGCCGCACAACGGCAGGAATAAAATGATCAGGGCCACGGTGCAGAGAGCCCGAGAATCCATCAATCGACAATGCAAAAATCTTCGTTACTAAGCAGTAACTAGCTGTAGGCTATATATAGTTGCTGCCAAATGGAGATAGCACTTGCATCGAACCTTGGTCTACAAGTAAATATGTTTTCACGAACACAGGAAAGCAGCTTCCACGAAAGTTCTATCGCAGAAGCAAACGATTGAATAATGGAAAGTTGAGGGATTCAAGAGTTGGTTTCAAAGTCTGAGTGCGTAGTTTATAATTCAGCTGTCCACACTGAAATTTGGATGCCACCATCACTGCTGACTAGATAGCCATGTTTTTTCTACTTTTTCTACATTATGTTTTTGAAATGACTAAAAGACGCACACATAATACTTACGTAGTCGCAGACACATACTTAAGAGAAGAGTCATGTAGTTTCAAAATTAACAAAGTTACAATATGGATGTATTGCTAGCAACAAGGAAATCACCCACCACGAAAAGAAAAATTTGCATTAGTTAGTCATACAGATCGAGTCAAACATAACGTTCGATCAGTCTCGGTGGTGGCTGAAAAATATAATTCACCTCCTAACCTTCTAACCAATGATTGATTTTTGACTAGTAGCTATTGACCGAGACATTGACCTATACTGACCCGGCCACGATCATATATGGTCCAGCTCCGACGCGGCTATTGGGTCCCAGTATTTGAAGTTGTTGGTCAAACCTACAGGCAGATGCGTGCAGTACCAACAGAAAATGTAGTACTTCCATTCTCAGACTGAATTTTCTACAGTTTTAATGTGCAGACTGAATATTCTCTTCCTCGTCATGTAACAGCTGAAAAACAAAAAGAACCTGTATAGTTTAAAAAGAAAAACTTTGCAGATGGGTGATGGAGCTACAAGCCTACAAATGGATTGTACCACCATAAGACCTACTTATGAAACAATTTTGAGCTATTTCATGAAACTTTTGTTATTAAGTGTTCTTTCATGGAATGTATTTTCTAGTATGGAAGACGGATAGCTGACCTATCTTCCCTCTAGAAGAGTAATAATCAGAATGTTCATTGAATTTTGATTTTTACATGTTCTACCTACCTATCAGTTAGCTACTTATTTTGATCTTCGCCAACTACCATAGTTGATTTCTGCTCACGACACGATGGTTTCTCCTTTGGGACACGTTTGCTGAGAAGGGTGTGATGATGGTGTTTATGCTTATTTTATCATCATCTTAGACTAGCAGTTGCAGATGAACGCATGCTTTTCAGTTTTCACACCCATCAATATGTTTATCTAAACTCGAAACGTTGAATGTGACGCCCAAATTTCGTCGGACTGCATCATTCTATCCTACAATTCT
>NW_025241488.1:0-3323 GCF_018294505.1 Triticum aestivum
GGGGGGGGGTATAAAAGGGCCGGCTCCCGTGGTGAACCATAGCCTCCTCCTCTCCCCGCACTCGCGCCCCTCCCTTGTCCTCCCGCGTCCCAGACCCCGCTTGCCCCGCCCTCTCCCCTCCCTATCCCTCCCTCAGACCTCGCTGCCCCGCCCACAACGCCGTCACCCCGCTCACATCGCTGCCGCCGACGCCCCTCAGACCACGCCGCGGTGGACCTCTCTCCTTGTCTCCCTCGCGCGCCGCCGCCTGCAACCTCGCCCCTCCCGTCATCAGAAAGGAAGGGAAGGGAAGAGGCAGAGCGAGCAAGTTTGGCGGCGGCCAAGGGCTCGCAGATCCGCTGGCATCGTCGTCCGACCTCGGCCTTTGAGTGTGCTCACGCCACGGCCTGCTCGAGACGCCGCCCTCCCCCCTGATCCAACCCTAACCCTAGCATTGCTGTTGCTGGTCAAGGTGCTCTTGGCCCCTCCCCTCCCCTCATGCTGCTGCTATTTTTGGCCCTTCCCCTCCCCTCATGTTGCTGCTGCTTTTTGTACACAGGTGATTTTACCTTGGGTTACCCATGTTGATCTGTGTTGTCCAATGTTTCTGTGATTGCACAGTTGAAGGCGCCTATCATCGTGGTGGGGTGTAAGCTGGACCTGAGGGACGACCAGCAGAACAGCCTTGAGCAGACGATGGCACCCATCATGCAGTTAGTCCGTGAGATCGAGACCTGCATTGAGTGCTCCGCTCTTCGCCAGATACATGTGAGAAAGACTCCCCTTGTCTCAATATCTAGGGAATGTTGGTAACACTTTTATTATGTCAAATGGTTGATTGTTCACAATGAACGAAACTAGAATGCTCAAAATGCTGATGCCAGCAGCTGCTCAGCCTCGCACAATATTCCAACATTACATTTTCTATAGTTTGATTATGTACTAATGATAATCTTGATTGTGGCATTAGAATTCTAGATACTATGCTCGAGTAGGTTTACTGAACAGATGTTTATGAACCGCAGGTGCCTGAGGTCTTCTACTATGCCCAGAGGGCAGTGCTTCTCCCCACAACTCCTCTATTCGACCAAGAGGCACGATCTCTAAAGCCACGTTGTGTGCGGGCTTTGAAGCGGATATTCATTCTATGTGACCACGACAGGGATGGAGCTCTCGGTGATGTGGAGCTCAATGACTTTTAGGTTTGTATTCACTGAGGCCACCATTCTTCCTTTATCTTAACATGAGGCTGACTAGAGTTTTTTATTGACATTCTTCTATGTATGGTGATACTAAAATTCTCATTCCATTGGTTTGCACGTCAGATGTTTTAGCGCTCCTCTCCAGCCTACTGAAATATCAAGCGTGAAGAGAGTTGTTCAAGACGCCTGAAGGCGTAAATGATAGTGGCCTTACATTGACTGGGTTCCTTTTCCTTCATGCTCTTTTTATTGAGAAAGGTCATTTGGAAACTACATGGACAGTATTGAGGAAATTTGGTTATGATAATGAAATCAAGCTTAGAGATGAATTCAATCCAACGTCAGTCAAGCGAGCTCCTGATCAAGTAATGTTCTATTGATACTGTCAGCTATTCACATTTTGTTGTCAGTTGAAGCTAGACCGATTTTGAAGTGCACATATATTTTAGTGTCAAGTTGTTCTTATAAGGGATTACGTGTAAGTTGATAGTTGATTTCAACTGTATGGTGGGTATATGCAATCCTGGCTTCAATATTCATTTATCTATGTGTTTAATATTTGTCATACCTTTGATCAATAATATTTCTTTGGTAGTAAAGTCATATCACTATCTTTGTTACACATGGTGGAATTGACAAATGAAGTGATTGATTACTTGAAAGGAATATTCAGCATGTTTGACATAGATAATGTAAGTCTGATGTATTGTTTGTCACATTAGTTTTTTTATCCTCAATGTAAATGTTATTCTTGCCCTTTTCATTCTAAATCTTATTCGTAAAAAACTTCTGTGTTGGAGGAAGGTCTTAAATACGTTTATGACGTAGTCGTTGGATGGTGGATTAGCATAACTATGTCCCTGGGATTTAAATTTTGGATGAACATACTTCAATGCCTAATAATTTCAGAACCATTGTGGCATTGTTGCTTGATCCAGTTGAAGTTTTAAATCAATGGTCATACTTGCAAATAATTTAGGTGTTGATAAAAAGAGCACTACAGTGATCCTTTGGCTATCTGAGTATTAAACTTGGTACATGAACTAAGTCAACTCAAAGTAGCACCTTAATACTTGACATGGCTGTCTGCTTTAGTCTCGCATTGATACATTACTCTTCTGAAGTATGACTTGATGATATGTCTCCAACGTATCTACTTTTCCAAACACTTTTGCCCTTGTTTTGGACTCTAATTTGCATTATTTGAATGAAACTAACCCGGACTGACATTGTTTTCAGCAGAACTGCCATGGTGTTGTTTATTTGTGCAGAAAACAAAAGTTCTCGGAATGACCTGAAAATCCACGGAGATAACTTTTGGAAAATATAAAAAATACTGGCGAAAGAATCAAGGCAGGGGCCCCACACCCTGTCCATGAGGGTGGGGGCGCGCCCCCCTGTCTCGTGGGCCCCCTGATGCTCCACCGACCTCAACTCCAACTCTATATATTCCGTTTCACGGAGAAAAAAAATCAGAGCGAAAGTTTCATCGTGTTTTACGATACGGAGCCGCCGCCAGGACCTAATCTCTCTCGGGAGGGCTGACCTGGAGTCCGTTCGGGGCTCTGGAGAGGGGGATTCGTCGCCGTCGTCATCATCAACCATCCTCCATCACCAATTTCAAGATGCTCACCGCCGTGCATGAGTAATTCCATCGTAGGCTTGCTAGACGGTGATGGGTTGGACGAGATTTACCATGTAATCAAGTTAGTTTTGTTAGGGTTTGACCCTAGTATCCACTATGTTCTGAGATTGATGTTGCTATGACTTTCCTATGCTTAATGCTTGTCACTAGGGCCCGAGTGCCATGATTTCAGATCTGAACCTATTATGTTTTCATGAATATATGTGAGTTCTTGATCCTATCTTGCAAGTCTATAGTCACCTATTATGTGTTATGATCCGACAACCCCGAAGTGACAATAATCGGGATACTTCTCGGTGATAACCGCAGTTTGAGGAGTTCATGTATTCACTATGTGTTAATGCTTTGGTCCGGTACTCTATTAAAAGGAGGCCTTAATATCCCTTAATTTCCACTAGGACCCCGCTGCCACAGGAGGGTAGGACAAAAGATGTCATGCAAGTTCTTTTCCATAAGCACATATGACTATATTCGGAATACATGCCTACATTACATTG
>NW_025241489.1:0-3323 GCF_018294505.1 Triticum aestivum
AGCAGAATCCGAGTCAAACTACAAGTCCAAAGGTGTTACATCACCTCCACTTGGGCCCATTGGCCTTGTACGACCTAGATTTAGTTTTAGGCTGCCTTGGGACGTCCTCCCACCTCCTTGGCCGCCACCCCTTGCTCCTATATAAGTAGATCCATCTAGTAGCTTTTCCTTGGGATTTGTTTAGTTAAAAGTTAGCCATTGCAACTTCGTGTACTTCGTTTGTGTCCAACGACCAGACCAAGACCGCTTCCGGATCCCCACCATTATCAATACTTCATATTTATTTGCAATATTCAGATTGCTTTATCATATTCTTGCTCGTTCTTCGATTGCTTGCAGGAATAGACCTTCGTGGTCAGGCTGACCGTGCTTCCAGCATCGTCAGTAACCTCAGGAGATTGGTTTAGTGATTGCTAAGGCGCAACGTCGTGCACGTTTGTAGTCGGATCGTCAAAGTCGTCTCCACCAAATCGATAGTTATCATCTCATCGAAAGATTGGGACACCCCGCCTCTATCATAACCTGCGCCAGATTTCCGGGCAGGCGCCGGATGTCCGGCCCGTCGCGGGGCGCCGGATGTCCGGGGGTCGGCCGGATGTCCGTCTCTCTCTGGTCTTCTTCTGGATGGTGGCACCGGATGTCCAGGCTCCTGCCGGATGTCTGGTCACTGTTGCTGCTAGCACTTCTTCCTTCTCCTTCCTTTGCTTCTGCGCACGCTTGGCCTTTGTCCTTGGGTTCTTCATGGTCTCCTCGGGTGTACCTGGGTATGCACAAGGTCCGCGCTTGAAGTAGCAACCATGTATCACGCGAATGGAAAGGGGAAGCATTTAGGAACGAGTTCACCTTGTGTCCAATGGCGCATAGTCGAGGTCTCATCTTATGTATCCTTGGGGCTTGGTGAGTAGTCGGAGTGTACATGGGGATGAACGTGGGATGCTCCGCATCATCTCCCCCCCCCCTTGGGAAAGATCCGACCTCGGATCGTGATCCTCATCACCATGGAAACGGTTGTCGTGGACGGACTTGTAGTTGGATGAAGTTGAAGACATGGCGCAATCCAAGTAGTCCAAGGTGTCACCGGAGTGATAGACATGCAAAAAGAGCAAACACAAGCAACACTCGAAAATACAATGGTTAGCACACACAAAGTGTCCATCATGTAAGAATGAGTCCGTGCGGCAAGATAGTGTGTGGCAAGACACATGATTCTTATCAAGATGATCTAGAATGATACGCAAAGCATTCATGGGGTAATTAGCATGGTGCACAAAGCGACAAATTCTACCATTGTGCAAATGATGTCATAATGTGATGGTTTATCAAGAGCATGAACATGGTAATCGGTGCTCAATGTGGGTATGTGATCATGCAATTGATGGTGGGCAATGTGATCATTATGTATGAATATGCCATCAAGGTAGATCACAACAACTTTGCTAAGGAAGTGAACAAGCTCATATATCATGGATGACATGGTAATACAAGATGCAACAAGGCAATCATAATGTGAGTCAATCCATGCACAGGGTGCAAACTTGCGGTGAGTATGATATGTCCAACGAGCATGACATGTGGGAGCACCATCAAAAAATATGGAGGTGTTGGTATACCAATGCTCGATGTTGTGGCAAGAGTGGAAGACCGAAGGTGCATCCAATAAGTCCGAGCGCTCCTCAATGTAAAGGTCCATAGAGACAATGTCCAATGTCGCTCCTCCATTCATGAGATGTATCATGTAGACAACAAGAAGGAAACAACAATGAAAGAGTGACCCATCCAATATGCAAACTTGAGGATGGCTCAAATGGAAGGAGTTCACCTTATGAATGTTCCCGAAGATGTTGGAGTTGCACATCATGTATGCCTTCACATAACCAATATGTCTCATGACGGTAATGCCTTGTGAATCCTTCAAATTGAAAGGACATGACAGACACTCAGAAAAACAAATGAGGTTAGCGGAAATGCAAAACCTATCATTCGTGTGGTAAGATACCCAACAAGTGTATGCATCATGCTCATCATAAGAAAGGACAAGGGAATTTGGCATGGTATGTAAGCATATGATGCGATAACAATCAAATAAAAGAGGCTTAATCAAACAAGCATGCATCACAAGTATAGTGTCCAAGTCTCCAAGATCAATAAGCATAGCAAGTTGGCACTCAATACAAGGTGATATGAGAGATGTAACTAATGGAGACAAGAGACAATGATCATGAAAAATCAAGTGAGAGGCATGAGCATATATGTCATTAACCCAAGAAAGCAAGTAATAGTGGAACATGGATGATGCAACATAGCAAGCAATCATAGTGGTCAAGTCAAGCAAGCTAGTAGTGCGAAGATGAAACATACTAGGAGGAATCATGGCAAGCATGTCATTGGTGCCAATAGTGTGCAAGAATAATTCACATGACATAGCACAAGCATGAAAGCAAGCTATGAGAAAAATATCATCAATGTCTTGGCGAGAGGCCATATGTAAATAGCAATTGGGTATCATGACTCTCCCAACACAACAAGCATTAATAGCATGGGTGATAGAGGCGGGGGTGTCCCGATCTTTCGATGAGATGATAACTATCGATTTGGTGAAGATGACTTTGACGATCCGACTACAAACGTGCACGACGTTGCGCCTTAGCAATCGCTAAACCAACTCCAAAATGTTATTAACCACGCTGGAGCACAATCAACCTGACCACGAAGGTCTATTCCTGCAAGCAATCGAAGAACAAGCAAGAATATGATAAAAGCAATCTGAATATTGCGAGTATATATGAAGTATTGATAAAGGTGAGGATCCGTAAGCGGTCTTGGTCTGGTCGTTGGACACAAACGAAGAACACGAAGTTGCAATGGCTAACTTTTAACTAAACAAATCCCAAGGAAAAGCTACTAGATGGATCTACTTATATAGGAGCAAGGGGTGGAGGCCAAGGAGGTGGGAGGACGTCCCAAGGCAGCCTAAAACTAAATCTAGGTCGTACAAGGCCAATGGGCCCAAGTGGAGGTGATGTAACACCTTTGGACTTGTAGTTTGACTCGGATTCTGCTACAGCATCAGATTGTTTCGTCCACAACTCAACGCTCCGGACGAATTTGAAGGTGATTCCAATTGGGTTGGAAAGTGCACGAAATCTAGTTTCCAACAAAAAAAGAATCACCCAATTCGGAGTCCGTATGAAAAACTTGTGTGCATTTTGAGTCAGGTGTGTCTGTGCAGTCCGAATCTGAATCCAGAACGTGAGAGACTTGGACTCTATCTTCTCTTGGGCCAAAAGTGACGTGAGAGAACTTTTTGGACAGCAAATAAACAT
>NW_025241490.1:0-3323 GCF_018294505.1 Triticum aestivum
AGAAAATATTGTGTACAAAACAAACATCCGTTCACAATTAAAATTGACCATATGTGTTGTATGGACTGTCTTTTTCTGGATGTAAAAAAGCCAACATGCTATACATGGGAGGCATAGTGGTTTCTAAGCTCGGCATAGTGGTTTGGACAGTCTAGAAGAGGAAATCACATTTGTGCATGCTGGGCATAGTGGTTTGTAAGCTCGGCAACAATCTCCTCACTACTGTTCTACACATTCAAAGGTTGCCAACTTGTTAATTTAAGTAGTTCGACAGTTCTGCAACGTGGACATCAAGAGCAACCTGAAGAATGTCGGCAACTTGCAGGCTGCCCCTATATGCTCGGTATATACATACCTTCATTGTTGCTCCGCCTCTCTTTGGGTCTTTATGGAGTCTTGGTGTTGATTGCTAATGCATGCTGCAAGCAGCTGGCATACCACCATGGCATGAGCACCAACCTGGTAAACTTCATGAAACACCAATCCATCTGCAGGAGGAAGATGCACATGAAGAAAGGATCCAAATATGGGAAAAGAGTAGATCACTAACCAAATTGAACGACGTCTACCTCATCGATCTTGTATGTCTCCAGGTTTGTGATCACAAGACCCAATCCGGGAATAAGGCCTGTAATTCCAAACAAACCAAGAAGATTTAAACAGTGAGAACCAAAAATTAGGCATCACAAAGACAAACCAAGGAGAACTCAACACTGAGACCCAGAATTAAGCATTAGGACACGAAGCATGCTTACGTCAATCTGTTGATGCAGGTAGCGCGGAAGCTTCGCCGGCATGGTGGGCATGTGCAACGGATGGCAACGAAGATACAGGCGGGGAGGCGGGGATGGTCGGCGCTGAGGCCGGGCTTCTCTGTCACGTACTCCACCTCCACCTGCAGCTGCAATAAACCATGGCGTTTGGCGGCTCGAGCGGATTACGAGCGGATTACGAGCGGTGGAACCGGAGCTCGCCTGGGGGCGGGGGTCGGGTTCGGGGTGGGCGCTCTCCTCGGAGCCCTCGCCAGCTCCCGTGGCACTGCTCTTCCTGTCCCTGTGGCGGTGGCGGGGCAGGGGTGGCTGCGCCCGGTGTCCCGCGGCTCGGCTCGCCGCGTCCGCCATCGTCTGCTAGAGGAGCGAAGGGTCGGAGAGAGGTGGGGCCGACGGGACGTGCGACGGCGCGGGTGGGGGGGGAGCGTGGGCGTGATGGGTGGGAGGAGGTCGATCGTGGCTATTTCTTTTTCTATCGTGGCTTTTATCGCGCCGGGAGAGAGGGAATCGTAGGAGGATGGGGTGGAGGGGAGCGAGGCGATCGTCAAGGTCGAACCATCACGACGACGACGGCACATTCCCCTTTAATAGTAGAGATTGGAATATTTGGGTTGAAGCATGCCCCCTTATCTGAATACTCCTATGTTTGAATGGATGTCTAATTGCCATTCAAACATATAATTGATGCTTACAAGCAGGATCATGACCGTTGCTTAATTTATTAAATGACTCGTAAACTTTATATCTCACAATTTGATGATTCTTGCTTAGTGAAATTTCAGTTAAATGTAGTTGATGACTTCCTTGTTGCCATTACATGTCACCATGTTCAGGATGGTACGTACTAAATACGCCATCTAGACAAGTTGTAAAAAGAAATCCTTTCGGTCCTTTTTCTTTATGTATTAGAAACTGTTGCAAAGTTAGATATGTGAAGTGCTTGAAGATTCATCCTCATCCATATTTGTCTAGCTAATGATTCTTTGCACTTATATGGATCTGTCCTCATGGTGGTTAACTCGGTTTTTTATGCCATTCTTTAGTGCAGGTCGCTGGTATATATCGTTTTGTCAAGTGAATACATAGAGAAATCGGAGGTTCCTATTTCATAACGGTAACAATAAAATGCAAAGTGATGTAGTAATGATGTTTGTAAATCCTTAGTGAGCAATCTATGTAAATGTGTATTGTTGGGTCATCTGAACAGTCGCGCGAATGTAACAAGCTTCGGTTGCTACGTGAATATTGTATTTGATTTATGGCCCTGACTGAATATTAAGCTTGAAAAATAGATAAGAAAAATATCTTACTGTAATTTTCACCTGATGTGGGTATAAATGAAATGCATGTGCCGGTAATTGTATACCTTCGCAATGGAAACACCTCATAGGTTTGCCTGCGCTTATTTATTTAGGCGTTCATATAAACCATTGCAAGAACGGTGAAAATGTGCAAGATATCTTGATAGGTGATATTGTGTGAAGAGTTGCCAACTTGCACAAATGATGTAAGTCACCCCGGAAGCATTAGGACTACCATTTATAGCTGAAGCAATAATCGATGTTGCTTCATATCGAAATTACCACGCATGTCATGAAAATCTGACATCAGTGGTGCTTCAGTTCTTTAGGCTAGGTGTTACGTGGGTGTGTGTGTGTTTTGTTGTGCGAGAAAGGTTAATTAGGATTTATCTTTATCCTCTATAGAGTTTGTTCTATAGCTCGAATTGAGGATCAATCCTAGTAAAAATCTATCTCTATAACTCCATGATCTATATAACTGACATATGTCCCTGCCCATAGGCATACGCTTCTACACATAGTATTTTACAGGCCACACCACCTGCACTATGATAAATCCCCGCCGGTACCAACCACCAAGCACCAACTCCATGCTTCAGTCACACAAAGGACGGTACCGGAGAGATATTGAAACCACACCGGCCTGCACCATGCCAGTCCGCCACTAGAGGCCCTCTACCAGCAACTTCCCACAAAGTGCTCCAATTATCAAGTCTCCGAAACAATAATTTTAAGAAAATAACGACATCCTTGTGGGCTATATGAAACATAAAAGAAGGTACAAGTTAGGCAGAAAACTTTATTCAAATTGTTCCTCAATGAATGGAGCTAGATCGATAAATATGTAGAGTAGAAGATATAATATGTTGTCCATGAAGTGTTGGAAACGTAGCACAAAGGTGACTAGCATGTGGAGAGATCAACTACTACAAATAAATGTTGCCAAGATATGTGTGCACCGCGTACTCAGAGGAAATGCTTAGCTTAGTACCTCGTTCTTCCAAAAAATTCCATCTTCTGATAGGCATGGGATACATCAGGAATGGTAATTTCTAGCACCATTTGGATGGAGTTTTAGCGTTCATATACTGACTGAATCAGAAAGACTTCCGAAGGAGCCATTTCATATAATTGCACCTAGGTACCTATCACGAAGGTGTCGTATTACATATCACTAGAGTGAGAAGACATCAAATTGGTACGGGAAGGTGCTGCAACCCTCTAGCTCACCCACACACCTTATCCAGAATAT
>NW_025241491.1:0-3323 GCF_018294505.1 Triticum aestivum
AAGAAACAGATTGCAGTTTCACGTTCAAGTGCTGAGGCTGAGTTGCGAGCCATGGCTCTTTTGACGGCAGAGGTGACTTGGTTACGGTGGTTACTTCAGGATTTTGGTGTTTCTGTCACTACACCGACTCTGCTCTTATCTGACAGTACAGGTGCTATTAGCATTGCGCGCGATCCTGTGAAGCATGAGCTCACCAAGCATATTGGTGTTGATGCTTTCTATGTGCGCGCTGCTGTGCAGGATCAGGTTATTGCTCTTCAGTATGTGCCTTCCGAGTTACAGTTGGCGGATTTCCTGACGAAGGCCCAGACTAGAGCACAACATGGCTTTTACCTCTCCAAACTCAGTGTTGTTCATCCACCATGAGTTTGAGGGGGGGTGTTAGAGTTATAATATAAGTCATGTACCCCTTTGTATTTATCCCGTTGTATAAGGGGTTTCCTGAATATGTGCCACACCTGTACATGTATATATATCGGCCTATGGCCTCATGGGAATACAAGTTGCTTATTCCTAACAACAACGACGTTACTCGTGATCTGTTTCGATGGAATGGTGTTTCGTTGTCTTCGGCTATGCTGCCTCGAAGTGACCGCCGTTTCTTCTTCCGGATGCCACAACCACACTTTGCCCCGAGCGACGACATCAACTATGGACCATCGGTGCAAAATCATCCCAACTACTACCTTGACTCCATTTTGGCGAATCGTCCTCTTGTGCCATGCCAACCTTTGTGCACTCGCATAAGCCACTCAATTTCGTAGTTTATGGCACGGCCATGACAGGAGGTGCCCTTACAGTTCCTTGTGGAGCGTGGGGTCATTGGTGGCTTGATCCCAGTGGCTTCCAATTCTCTCAACGCTTCGTCTGTGCTAGGAGTGTTGGGATCAAGCCGAGCACAGAGTGTTGGCATGCTCAACGGCACCAACTCCGGTTGTCGTGTCGTGCTTCCGCAAGAAACAAACAAAAAATTTGTGCAGCGGAGAGCCGATTTGCCACGATAACGAGCTCGCCTTTCTCATGGGCGCCGGATCCATGTCTCGTGGAGAGCCGATCTGCCATGATTGTAAACTTGCATTTCTCATAGGCACGGGATTTGTGCAGCTCAGGGAGCTGACGGGCTTCTAAGTTGTCCGCCTGCATAGGGTTCGTTTCTTGTAGGTGCTAGACCTATGCACAACCAACAGAGCTGACAGGATTCGACGATGGTTGCCTCCACGGGCGTCCGCTTCTTGTGGGCACCGGATCCGTGCAAAGTACGGCTTCGGTTGGCTTCAACATCGGTCTCCATGGGCATACAGCCATACACTTCTTGGAGGCCCCAGATTTGTGTCGTGCAGACAACCTGCGAGCCTCCTTACTAGCACAACATGACTCGACGACAAATGAGCCCATGGTGCGCCGCCTGAATAAGATTGTTAGAATCGTGGAAAGACATCCTCGCAGGTATCCTCTACGAACTTCATCCATTGTGTCTCATCTGCTCAGAGGCAAGTGCGATACATGCTGAACACAACAATTTTGCTTCATTTTTGTGTTTGGTGTAGCCGCTCGTGGTCATGGGGGGCAAGGTGGTGCAAACCAGGAGCTGCCCGACTGGACCAATTAGCGAAGGATATGAATCTTGCTAGTTGACGCCTATCTTCTATCAGCCAGCATGAAGAAAAAAAATCTTAGATGTATATTTACTCTATTGGAGTATTATTTTAAATAAATTGTCACTAGAACAATATCATGTTTTACTGCAATTTATTGCTATATCAATATGCACATAATTAATATTATATATATATTAAAATTATATATATAGTTGGGCATTTTTTACCCTAAGGTTGTCTAGGAGCTTATGTCTAATGGTGATAGTTCAGATGATAATAGTGAAGATGCAGAATTAGAAGATTGCATTATTCAGTTAGCTTCCGTTGGTCTCGTGGTAAATTTTGACAATACTCATGATGGGGGTGTCAGACTAGCTGGTAACCTAGATGTGATGCACACGAGACAAAGTTTACCCATGTTAGGGCCCTCATGAGCGAGGTACACCATACCCTTGCTTGGATGTATAACATGGATCTTGCCCTGTATAAGCATGAGGATTTGGCGTACAAAGGTTGCTGACCATAGGGAGTTCTTGCCTTGCCTAATCCCATTGTTAGAACCTTGCACAAAATGAAGCCTTCTCAGGGCACTTGCATTCTGGACCGTTTGATTGCGTTTCCAAAATACTTTCAGCCGTTCGATTTCTTGATGAGATAATCCTGGCCGTCGGATCAAAGCTGATGTGACAATCAATGAATAGTGCTTCCCATTTCTTACTTAAGAATTTATGCCTTATCTAGCTGACATGTGGGGTCTGTAGTTCGTGGGGCCACTTCTGTCGGCGACTGCGGAGGTGGGTGTGGCCGGTGCTCGCCAAAAATCAGACGTGCATGGTTTCTTTAATTTTCAATTGTTGAATCTGTCAACCTGAAGATTTTTTTTCTTGTTTGCGGCAAACTCCAGGGTAAAAAATAAAACAGAATATGTCACCTGAAGGCATTCTGTCGAGGCCTTGCTCAGAGGTTGGGTGAGTTGATTTATGTGATATGTATACTGATGGATGCCAATAAATAAGCTAGATCTATAAATAGTTTAGTCGCCAGTAGATGAGCTGAAGAACCAATAGCATGTAGTAATGGTAGGTATGATTTGGTTCCAAGTTGTGGTTACATAATGACATATCTAGGATGGACCTTTAGCTACTGAGGCCTGAAAATAGAAAGTTGACAAAAAGAATCTCATTTTATTTGGATTTTTTTTAAACTGCAGCCCATAAGTAGCACTATTAATTCCTCGGTTATCATTTGCTAGAATTTCTTGCTTTTGAAAGGAATTTAGAAGGATCTTAAGATTAGTACATTCAGTTATTTGTCTTGATGTTCCTTACCAAAGCAGCAACCTTATATTGCTATTTCATGCCGTGCTCTTCTTAATTTCTTATCAATGAGAAGACAGCTCAAAAGAATGTCTCTTGTGAGTTACTACATGAACGTCTATGAAACAAGAAGCTTTCAGTATCCTAGGATTTTGCTACCAATCATTGTTTTTTTGGGTGACAAACCAATCATTAATTCTTACTTAAATGCTTGCATGATATTATTCGTTCACCATATTGCACTTGGTGAGACCATTTATCATGAATCTATATTTTTCCATCTTCAGAGTGCGCCTTCATTTGTGAAAAGAAGTCTGTATGGGTAAATATTAGTTTCACTTTGCATAGTAGTATAACCAGGTCTGTTGAACTGTACATTTTCTGCATGTTATCATGTTTTTGTTTGAAA
>NW_025241492.1:0-3323 GCF_018294505.1 Triticum aestivum
GCAGCGAGACCCGCCATCTTGGACTGTTGAGGTTGGAAGGCGTGGTTCTAGCGCTAAGCGCACTCCCAGGCATAGTGCCCAGGGCCCCGACAGAGTTGGCAGTGCAGACGTGCATCCCCGCCACCGCCATGGTCACCGCGGTCACCACCACGGTTACCGTTCTGACGATTGCCACCACCACCACAGTCACCACGGTACCCGTCGCGGTTGTTGTTGTTGTTGTAGTCACCACGGTCACCAGAGTTGCCGCGACCCTTGTCGCGGTAGTTTCCCTTGCCACGGTTGTTGGTGTTGCATTTGTTGTCGCGGCGGCGTTCGAAGGAGATGGCAGTGATGAGGGGCCCGTACTCGCTGTCGAGCCCGGTGATGAAGGCGGTGATGATGTCCTCCTGGCACATGGGACGGCCCGCGGCGGCGAGTTGATCTGCATTGGAGCGGATCTTGGCGAAGTAGTCCACTATGGAGAGGTTGCCCTTGCAGAAGTTCATCATGTCCATCTTGATCTGCACCACACTAGCACGGCAGTGGGTAACATACATCTCCTCGAGTTGCGCCTAGATGGCGTGGGAGGTGTCGAAGAGATGGACCTGCTGAAGCACATCATCGGTGAGCGAGGCAAGAAGATAGCTCAGGATGATCTGATCCTGACGGGACCAGGCAGCATACTCCGGGTTAGGAGCGCGCCCCCCTTGTCATCAGCTGGGAGGATGCGAGGAGGAGTAGGGGTGGTGCCATCGACATAGCCAAGTGACACCAGTGATTCGAAGGGGAGGAAGGATCTGTGCTTTCCAGAGGAGGAAGTTGGAGGAGGTAAGCTTGGCGGTAATGAGGCTAGCAGAGGGTTGGGGAACAGCGGAAGATGTCGGCGCTGAGAGCCCAGAGGGCATGGGCAGAGAAGCCAGGGTCGAGGAAGTCATGGCGCCGGAGGAAGGAGAACCCATCGAGCAGTTATGCGATGGCCTGATACCATGTGAAACAAAGAGATAAGAGATTGGATCATTATATAGGGCGCCTCTAGGGCTGCCGCTAGGGTTTACAGGAGGATAAGTACAGGTTGTTATACAAGATAACTACAATCCTAGATACTAACCGTATCTGATAACTATACAGTTTAACACACCTAACTAAGAATAAGATGAGTAGATGGGTTTTCTATTACTATGCATAGAAATCAAACTATAACTTTTTGTCCAATCACATCAAAATGTATAATTCTATAGTTTCTTGAATACTATATTTCTCTACCTTTCTATATGCGACAAAATATTAAGATGTATTATGCTTACATGTGCAGAAATAAAATATTTTAGAGGCCGTTGCAACGCACGGGCATTCAACTAGTCCTCGTAATATTTATCCCGGATGCTACACCATCGACAATGGTGATTCGTACTTTCGGATCTCTAGCGATGTCGACCAGGCTGTTCGGTATCTTTTTCCCTGGAATACTGGTGTTGTTGCTCTCGCTGATGTCGGGTGATTAGTTTAATGGTTGCACGCATGCACGTAGCCTTGGCATTGCGGCTCAGATTTAAAAATAGGGGAGAACCATCGTCGGTATTTACGAGCCTATAGTTTGGTATTTATGTCGTGACAATTTGGCTGCCTGTGATGGAAAAGAAGAGTTTAAAGACCTCGGAGATTTGCTCATTTTCTTATATGTACTTTATTTTATAATCGCTGAAAACAACTTGTGTATCTTCACCCACTACAGGACTGATGTCTGGAGCCGACGGCCAGCCTCTACACCGACGGCAAAACATTGGGGCCGTCGGCGTAGAGGGCTGGCAATCCAGCCCGCCCGCCCGCCCGGCCCTTGGCGTAGGATCGGCCCTCGGTGAACCCATGTCTGGGCCAACAGCTGCCCTCGGGGTATATGCCAGCCTCGGTGTAGGCCAGCCCAGGCTAACAGTGTTACGACCGCGTCACAACGGAGGGTCTACGCCGAGGGCAAAGCCCTCGGCATAGGTTTTGAAGCTACGCCGTCGGCATAGCTATTTTCCATTTTATCATATTAATTTTAGAAAAATCATAACTGAATCATCATAATTCAGATAAATACAAATAATATATCAAATTTGCAGAAGAATAAGATCTCTCTATATACACTTAAATATTACACATTTCAATTTTTTTTGAAATGAGCATAAAAAATTCAAAAAATATGAAAAATATGAAAAACCTGCCCACATAATCTTCTTATGTCACATACTAACGATTCAAGTCGATATACATGGTGTACATATATTTTTTTAAAAATACATGTACCTATTGCTCGATCTGAACTATGGTCAATTTGAACTACACATACATGATCTAATGCTCATGATTTTTTTTGGAAATATCATTTTTTTAGGTTCACAAGACGATATGGATGTTATATTTGGATTCTCCTCATTTTTTGATAGGTTTAGACATATTGTTTGTCAAATTCAGATTTAAGGATTTAAAGATATTAAATATTCCATATTAAATAGAAAAAAGAAAAAATATTAATTAATTTATTTTATTTGAATTGAAAATTATTATTATTATTACTTATTAATTGTTGTGTATTTAAGTATTTGTATGGAATTCAAAAATAAAAAGGTGTGACACCATAGTCCAAGAGTTAATATGATTGATATGGTACTATTATCACTAAGATATGATTTCTTTCTTGATAGCTCATCCGGAAGGAACGGATAAGTTATGCATGCTGGGGTTGGAGTAGTGTGAGGATGGGTGGTCGAGCGGGAAGTTTGACCACAAGTGCAATTTGATTTTACATTAAATGTGCTGAGAGTTAAAAATGTCTGTTGTGAAATTAACAAGTGTGAAAAAAATTGGATTTTTTTTGGAAAAAAGGTTGGAAACAAAATCGATTATCTAGCCCGAGGGCAAAGCCGTCGGTGTAGCCTGTTCGACGTCTAACGGCCGTCATCTGTTAGCGATGGGCCCGCCAAGTCTACATCGAGGGAATCCTCTACGCCGACGACAAATATCTGTACACAGATACCCGAGGGCGATACGCCCACGGCCGCCCTCGGCTATAGCCTGTGCCGAGGGTTATTTGGCCTATGCCGACAGTGTCGGGCCGTCGGCCTATCGCCCGTTTCCTGTAGTGACCATGAACTATTTTAAATATATGTGGTATCAATTGTTAAGAAGAATCTTGGGTGGAGTAAATTACGTCACGACAAGAAGATAGAAATTTCATGCATTTTGGAGGTTGCATGACATTGTGTTTTGGCTCCCAGGAATAATTACTCCTGCATATGAGCACTAAATTCGTAAAACCTGTTAAGAATAAAAAATCTTATGCCGTTGTACTGAATGAAATA
>NW_025241493.1:0-3322 GCF_018294505.1 Triticum aestivum
GGTGCGTCAGGGTCTGGTTTTTGTACGTGTCCAGCCCTGACTGTGTGGCCTTTGTTTTTTTATGCGCTACGAGCATAACTGAAAGATCAGGCCGAACACTTTTCTTTGAGATTTTAGGTTCTTGTGTGCCGCTCTTTCTCACTCTCACTCTCATTCTCATTTTTTAGCAGCAGTTTTGTTTTTTTAGATTTTAGATTGCATTTTGAGCTTACCTTTTTTATAGCGGAATAAAACCTAGGCAATGCTTTTCATAGTTTACCCCGGTGAGAATGCCTTTTACAATTTTTAGCTGGTCGTGCCTCTTTTTTCATTGTGAGTTGCAACTCAACCATTGGCTCACAACTTGGCTCTTGATTATCTTGGCTTTTTGGCGTGGTTGCAAGTCAACAAATGAATCACAACTATGCCCGATCTGTTTTCTCCCAGTTGTAAGTCCATCCTTGACTCGCCATTTGGCCCGATATTTTTTTATCTACGGTTGCAAGCTCAACCTCGACTTGCAACTTGGATCAATGCTTTTTTGGGGCCGACTCTTTTTTCCTTACATGCAAATTCATCCTCAACTTGCAATTGGGCATGAATTTTTTGCATTAGTTAAAAGTCAACCATCGAATCGCAACTAGGCGCAGATTTTTTTAATCCCATTCGCAAGTCAACCATTAACTCGCAACTAGGCCCACCCCTTTTATCCATGTTGCAAGACAACCACCAACTCGCAACTTGGCTATACATTTTTTTCTTGCCACACAATTTGTAAGTCAACCAATGACTCGCAATTGCGCCTGACCATTTTTTCGTCCAAGTTGCAATTCCATCATTGGCATGCCACTGGGCCATTGATCCTTTGTTTACATGTCAGTTGCAAGTTCAACCTTGATCGAAATTGGGCCCGACATCTTCTGAATAAATTTGAAGTCAGCCATTGAATCGCAACTAGGCTCGACCTTTTTTTTTCATTTGCAAGTTCACCCCTCGATATGCAACTAGGGCCTGGATATTTCTTGTCCTAGTTTCAAGTTCATACTCGAGTCCGATCCTCTTTTGTCTCATTTGCATCTTCACTCTCAACATGCAACCGAGGCCCATCTTTTTTGTCCTAGTTGCAAATCTAGTTTTATTACTCAACTGGGGCTTGACCCATTTTTTGTCCCAGTTACAAGCCCACCATCGACACACAAATGGGGGTTGGGGGTGCCATTTTGTCCCAACTGCAACTCCATCTCCAACATGCAACTAGGCTCACCATTTTTTATCCTAGGTGCAAGTCCACGCACGATACGCAACTGACATACCCATTTTTTATTCCAGCTGCAAGTCAACCCTCGACATGCAATTGTCGATCCCGACCCTTTTTGTCCTTGTTGCAACTTCTACCCCGATATGCAATTGGACCTACCTTTTTTTGTATTAGTTGCATGTCCACCCTCGGTACACAATTAAGGTCTGACCCATGCTTTTGTCCTGGTTGCGAGTCCAAACCTCGATACACAACTGAGGTCGAACCATTTTCATTGTCCCAATTACACCTCCACACTCAACATGAAATTGCTGGCCATCTTTTTTGTCCGTTCACCCATGACACGCAACTGAGGTCCAACCAATTTTGTTCCGGTGGCAACTCCACCCTCGATACGCAATTGTGGATCCGACCCATTTTTTTGCCGGTCATAACTCCGTTGTCGATAAGCAACCGGGTGTCCGCTGTAAAATGGGTCATGTTGAAATGCACTACTAACATGTTTCAAATTCGCGAACAATTTTGAATCATGATTTTCTTAAGTCCACGGACATTTTTTTATACATGAACGTTTTTCTAGGGTTTTGAATTTTTTATATATTCCGCTTCTATCATCTTATTTATTTTTGCAATTGTTTAGCGTGCCTTTTTTAAAAAATTGCTCAGTGTGTAGTGGTAAAAGGTTAACCGTATATAATTAAAAAAGTTCAACGTACATGGACAACAAATGTCAATGTATATTTAAAATAGTTCATCATACATTAAATATTTGTTCAATGTGCATTTAGAAAAATATTAATCATACATGTAAGAATTTGTTCAGTGTGTATTTGAAAAAAATGTTGACCGCATATGAAACAACATTCAGCATGTATTCGAACTGCAAGAAAATCAGAAGAAAAACTAAACCGATAACTGAGAAAGAAAAAAACAGAAGTGGAAAAAACAGAAGGAAAATAGACCACAAATCGTACGCTAGGCTACAGGCCGCAGAGTGAGCGAGTGTGGTAGATGCGTTGGACCTTGCTCATGCGAGCGCTATGGAGCGTGCTATGGTGTGCTGGTCTTGCAAAAATGAACATGATAAATGCATCACGTGTGGCACGAACACATGGAAACTTCGAACGTTTTTATGTCAAGTTTAGTGATGCGAGAATAGAAACTTTGGTTGTCTACCATGGCAACTTTTTTTTTGATGGCAAGTTTTAGTTCTTTTGGGTTTGTTTTTTCTTTTCGGATGGCAAATTTAGGTGTAAAAAACGTCAGGACGGAAGTGCTTCGTTCCACGCGTGTGACACTTATCATGTAGGGAAAAGGCAATACAAGGCCAACGTGATGGCCAACAACAAGAAAAGAAAACAACAAACAATGAAAAGGTCATAAACAGGTGGTGATGTCAAGTTTTTTAGAGAAAAGTGAGGATGTCAACTAGATGTTAAATAGTTATGTCACATGTAGATGAGCTTTGGACACACTTGATAAATTACAACCTAAACTTTGTCAAAAGTAGATCCATCACACCCTGAGTGGTGTTGGACAGAATTGTGGTGGCTGTGCAGATGGTTGTAATGGTGCTGGCTGTGCAGATGGTTCTTCCGAGGGCTTGCTGTGTGCCGGTCATCATGGCCGTTGGACGATGACGCCAATGACTGCGAGGTGAAAGCCATGCTTGCCTAAGCATTCCAGTGTGGGAACATGCCGCCACTGCTTCATTGGGAACCTCCTCTGGGAGTACTGGCTCCAGCCACCGTAGGAAGTCAGTACAACATCTCGACCTCGAGGTGCTCCTTCTCCTTAGGTGTGGAGCATATCCTCATGTTGTCCGGTGTGGAGCATATCCTCGAGGTCCTTGGGTTGCACGCATTCCAGACGACGCTGCTTGGGGCAGTGGGCCACGTAGTGTTGTATAAGGATCTATAGGAGAGACAGAAAGTATGGAAGAAAAGGAGGCTTACATGTGCCTGGGAAAAAAAAGAAAGACTTAGAGCATCTATAGCCGAATGCCTCAAACCCGCCCTATACGCCCGGGCAGACGGCCCGGACACAAAATTTTGACCCAGATGGGCACGTCAAACGGGCCTCAAA
>NW_025241494.1:0-3322 GCF_018294505.1 Triticum aestivum
CCCCCCCCCCCATGAGATAGTCCGGATACACTTCGGATCCACACACAACCTCCTCCAGTCCAGCCACGATAGGTTCCGCTAACACACCTCTTTTCATAAGCATAAACCGTACTCATATGCATAGACATGTTATTCTACTACAATACGTAGACTTAAATAACACTTACTGGCCATCGTTCCCCATTGACGCCTTTTTCGTCACAGACGGCACCCGTACATCGTGTTATGCCCCACTATGCCAGAGGCTTCATAGTACTCATAATATGGCAACAAATTCCAGCCACCTTTTCGGTCGCTCGGCACCCCGAACTTATAGCACTATATGCATCAGCTCTGAATCATGTCTTGGTTCATTAGTTGGGTTTGCCCAGCTCCCATGTTTTGGTACCTGACGTTCTGCTCTATCGGCTAAGGTAGCGCTGGGAGAACTACTGCGATTGTGTCCCGGTTCTTTCAGACGAGCAACTCAGTAGAGAAAGCCGAAAACTGACTGTCATGATACGGCGAGAGCTAGTTAGCTGTTTGAGAGGTTGTAAAATCTTTAAAGATTTATTCTGCACAATGCCATAATAAATGCAGACTGCAACGGATCAGTTTCCCGAGCAGGTGCCGTTAGATCCCCTTGTACGGTCTTCCGAACACCAGGGGCTGCGCCTACCATACTCGAAATTTCTATGGCTAAGTGAGAGTGATAAAGCCCTATAGTCTGATTGCCTGGTTCGTGGTGATGAACACCTCCTTAAAGGACCCAACAATGGGATAAAGAGTGTTCAGGTATGTCCCGAACACCCCCGTAGTTTTTACGTGGGGGAAGAAGCCGACAACTGGCCAACTCTCAGGATATATATACACTAAACAACCACACAGGAAGAAAAAACATTCATATAATAGGCAATAAATAATAACAGTGCCATTATCCCGCATTACAAAGAACGGCATGACTGCCTTCAGGGAAATATAGTGTCTTCGGTACACTATTCCGCCACAAGGCGAGCTCCTTTCAGGACACCCTCATAATACAACTCGGGCTTGCGATGCTCCTTACCCTCTGGTGGTCCCTCAGTCATCAGCTTTTTAGCATCAAGCTTCCTCCAGTGCACCTTCGCGTGGGCAAATGCCATGCGTGCGCCTTCTATACAGACTGACCGCTTAATGACTTCGAGCCGTGGGCAAGCACCAACAATCAGCTTCACGAGTCTGAAGTAACTGCTTGGAATCGGCTCAGTGGGCCACAGCCGGACAACTAAGTCCTTCATGGCTAGTTCGGCCCCCTGGTGCAGTTCGACCAGCTACTTCAGCTGATCAATAAAGGGCACCGGATAATTCGGCGCCAAATAATGCAACCAGAAATGCTTCTCCGCAGACTTCTTCTCTTCAGTCCGGTAGAACTGGGCAGCATCAGATATGCTACGCGGCAGGTCTGCAAACGCCCCTGGAAAAACAAGAATTCAGTTTGTTGCTTAGAGCTCCTCCTATTAATATGCTAACAATGCTTTGAGTACCAAAAGCCTTACCATCCGCAACCCGCCGTGCCTCCCAAATGTCCTTCAGAGCGCCTTGGGCTTCTTCCCAAGCATCATCTGTGGCTTGGAGAGCTTGGGCGAGTTCAGACTCTTTCCCTGCTAGACTCTGCTCTAAGGTCTCGCTCTTCTTCACGGCCTCCTGGAGCTCACGCTCAACTTCAATGACCCTGGCCTCGTTCTTCTCGCGAAGATCCTGCTCTGCGGCGGCCTTCTTGTTGGCTTCAGCCACATCCTTCTTCAATGCCTCAATTTTGGCACTAGCTCCTAAAGCACACAATACAAATATTTTCATCAAGCACAACTACTCATTCGTGTTGAATTTAGGACAAGGTTTCAACATACCTTGCTTGTCCTCCAACTTCTTCTTCACGCGGCCATGTTCTTCTTCGGCCCATTCCAGACTCTGCTTTAGTCCGGACACCTCTGCATTATGAGAGGCGGTCGTCGCTACAGATGCCTATTTTCAAACAAAGGGATATATGTCATTTACCGAGTCTCCTGCGAAGTGGATATTTGATCCCCTGTCTGGCTCTCTCTCTTTCACCAGACAGTGCATCAGGGGCTACTACTCATACTATGACAATCTTCAAAGGTTTCTAAAAACATACCACAAAGCCTTTTATAAGGCTAAGGCAGGATTCATTCAGTCCGCTCTCAGCGGACTGAATCTTTTCAATCATCGCACCCATGAGGGCGCGATGTTCATCGATGATGGACCCACTCTTTAGCGTTGTCGATAGGCCACCTGACAACTCTGCTTGGACAGAGGTTGCTGGCAGAGTGAGCGGGACTCCACCCGTCAAAGGTGGCTGCTCGCCCGATCCTGGAGCTTTAAAGGTCTCCAGGAGTGTGTCCGGCTGCGAGCCGAATCTAAGATCGCCCCCGCCTTCCACAAGCACGGGAACCGCTGCTCCTGTGTATCTGGCCCTGGAGATATGCCATCCCTAGTCCAGGTCCCGCTGAGACGACCCCTCGGTGTCGCGCCTAGGCTTCAGGGAAGGGGCCTCTAAAGGTGTCTCGCTCTCTAGGGCATCTGAGCTCAGCGAATCCTCCGATGAGGACTGTCCGGCGTGGGACCTCGCCGGGCTGCACAAAGTATGGCGACAGTTAAACTACTACATCCTAATGACCTCGGGCATGTAGGCGTGTTCGGATTTCGTATACTCACGACTTTACCAGGGGCTAGGCCCTGGGATCCCACTCCGGGCTGCTATGGGCAGCCGTCATGGACACCTCCGGGAGGGAACCTTTCCCCCTCTTTGGCCATCCGGCCTCCAGGGATGAGGAAGCCGTCCTTTTCTTCCGCCCCCCTGTGGAGGACTCATCTTCTTCCTCCTCCTCTTTGTCTTCGGAGGAGGGATGGTCGCTGGAGTCTTCGGATTTTGTGTCCAAAGTGTCGTGGCGACGGAGGCTGCTCCGGGTCTTCTTGACCTTCTTGGAGGCCTCTTTCTTCGGCGCCTCGTAAGGCGTTGGGACCAGCATCTTCGTCAGAAGAGGTCCCGTCAGTTCCTCCGGCAGCGGGGCCGGACAGTGTATCCACCCCACCTTTTTCGTCCATTCCTGGGATTATTGTAGAAAGCATGATAAAAGCGTCTCCCTCGGGACATGCCAGCTAAAACATGGATGGACAGAGCACAACAATGACTTACCGGGCTTGCGGAGAGGGATAGTTGATACCCGCGGTCCTCAGCGGAGTCTGGGCACGGTTTGCCGGACTTGAGGAGCACCTTCCAGATGTCCTTGTGGGAGGAGCCATAGAGCTCCCGTAGGGTCTGGTGCTCGACAGGGTCATATTCCCA
>NW_025241495.1:0-3322 GCF_018294505.1 Triticum aestivum
TTTGAGGCCCGTTTGACGTGCCCATCTGGGTCAAAATTTTGTGTCCGGGCCGTCTGCCCGGGCGTATAGGGCGGGTTTGAGGCATTCGGCTATAGATGCTCTAAGTCTTTCTTTTTTTTCCCAGGCACATGTAAGCCTCCTTTTCTTCCATACTTTCTGTCTCTCCTATAGATCCTTATACAACACTACGTGGCCCACTGCCCCAAGCAGCGTCGTCTGGAATGCGTGCAACCCAAGGACCTCGAGGATATGCTCCACACCGGACAACATGAGGATATGCTCCACACCTAAGGAGAAGGAGCACCTCGAGGTCGAGATGTTGTACTGACTTCCTACGGTGGCTGGAGCCAGTACTCCCAGAGGAGGTTCCCAATGAAGCAGTGGCGGCATGTTCCCACACTGGAATGCTTAGGCAAGCATGGCTTTCACCTCGCAGTCATTGGCGTCATCGTCCAACGGCCATGATGACCGGCACACAGCAAGCCCTCGGAAGAACCATCTGCACAGCCAGCACCATTACAACCATCTGCACAGCCACCACAATTCTGTCCAACACCACTCAGGGTGTGATGGATCTACTTTTGACAAAGTTTAGGTTGTAATTTATCAAGTGTGTCCAAAGCTCATCTACATGTGACATAACTATTTAACATCTAGTTGACATCCTCACTTTTCTCTAAAAAACTTGACATCACCACCTGTTTATGACCTTTTCATTGTTTGTTGTTTTCTTTTCTTGTTGTTGGCCATCACGTTGGCCTTGTATTGCCTTTTCCCTACATGATAAGTGTCACACGCGTGGAACGAAGCACTTCCGTCCTGACGTTTTTTACACCTAAATTTGCCATCCGAAAAGAAAAAACAAACCCAAAAGAACTAAAACTTGCCATCAAAAAAAAAGTTGCCATGGTAGACAACCAAAGTTTCTATTCTCGCATCACTAAACTTGACATAAAAACGTTCGAAGTTTCCATGTGTTCGTGCCACACGTGATGCATTTATCATGTTCATTTTTGCAAGACCAGCACACCATAGCACGCTCCATAGCGCTCGCATGAGCAAGGTCCAACGCATCTACCACACTCGCTCACTCTGCGGCCTGTAGCCTAGCGTACGATTTGTGGTCTATTTTCCTTCTGTTTTTTCCACTTCTGTTTTTTTCTTTCTCAGTTATCGGTTTAGTTTTTCTTCTGATTTTCTTGCAGTTCGAATACATGCTGAATGTTGTTTCATATGCGGTCAACATTTTTTTCAAATACACACTGAACAAATTCTTACATGTATGATTAATATTTTTCTAAATGCACATTGAACAAATATTTAATGTATGATGAACTATTTTAAATATACATTGACATTTGTTGTCCATGTACGTTGAACTTTTTTAATTATATACGGTTAACCTTTTACCACTACACACTGAGCAATTTTTTAAAAAAGGCACGCTAAACAATTGCAAAAATAAATAAGATGATAGAAGCGGAATATATAAAAAATTCAAAACCCTAGAAAAACGTTCATGTATAAAAAAATGTCCGTGGACTTAAGAAAATCATGATTCAAAATTGTTCGCGAATTTGAAACATGTTAGTAGTGCATTTCAACATGACCCATTTTACAGCGGACACCCGGTTGCTTATCGACAACGGAGTTATGACCGGCAAAAAAATGGGTCGGATCCACAATTGCGTATCGAGGGTGGAGTTGCCACCGGAACAAAATTGGTTGGACCTCAGTTGCGTGTCATGGGTGAACGGACAAAAAAGATGGCCAGCAATTTCATGTTGAGTGTGGAGGTGTAATTGGGACAATGAAAATGGTTCGACCTCAGTTGTGTATCGAGGTTTGGACTCGCAACCAGGACAAAAGCATGGGTCAGACCTTAATTGTGTACCGAGGGTGGACATGCAACTAATACAAAAAAAGGTAGGTCCAATTGCATATCGGGGTAGAAGTTGCAACAAGGACAAAAAGGGTCGGGATCGACAATTGCATGTCGAGGGTTGACTTGCAGCTGGAATAAAAAATGGGTATGTCAGTTGCGTATCGTGCGTGGACTTGCACCTAGGATAAAAAATGGTGAGCCTAGTTGCATGTTGGAGATGGAGTTGCAGTTGGGACAAAATGGCACCCCCAACCCCCATTTGTGTGTCGATGGTGGGCTTGTAACTGGGACAAAAAATGGGTCAAGCCCCAGTTGAGTAATAAAACTAGATTTGCAACTAGGACAAAAAAGATGGGCCTCGGTTGCATGTTGAGAGTGAAGATGCAAATGAGACAAAAGAGGATCGGACTCGAGTATGAACTTGAAACTAGGACAAGAAATATCCAGGCCCTAGTTGCATATCGAGGGGTGAGCTTGCAAATGAAAAAAAAAGGTCGAGCCTAGTTGCGATTCAATGGCTGACTTCAAATTTATTCAGAAGATGTCGGGCCCAATTTCGATCAAGGTTGAACTTGCAACTGACATGTAAACAAAGGATCAATGGCCCAGTGGCATGCCAATGATGAAATTGCAACTTGGACGAAAAAATGGTCAGGCGCAATTGCGAGTCATTGGTTGACTTACAAATTGTGTGGCAAGAAAAAAATGTATAGCCAAGTTGCGAGTTGGTGGTTGTCTTGCAACATGGATAAAAGGGGTGGGCCTAGTTGCGAGTTAATGGTTGACTTGCGAATGGGATTAAAAAAATCTGCGCCTAGTTGCGATTCGATGGTTGACTTTTAACTAATGCAAAAAGTTCATGCCCAATTGCAAGTTGAGGATGAATTTGCATGTAAGGAAAAAAGAGTCGGCCCCAAAAAAGCATTGATCCAAGTTGCAGGTCGAGGTTGAGCTTGCAACCGTAGATAAAAAAATATCGGGCCAAATGGCGAGTCAAGGATGGACTTACAACTGGGAGAAAACAGATCGGGCATAGTTGTGATTCATTTGTTGACTTGCAACCACGCCAAAAAGCCAAGATAATCAAGAGCCAAGTTGTGAGCCAATGGTTGAGTTGCAACTCACAATGAAAAAAGAGGCACGACCAGCTAAAAATTGTAAAAGGCATTCTCACCGGGGTAAACTATGAAAAGCATTGCCTAGGTTTTATTCCGCTATAAAAAAGGTAAGCTCAAAATGCAATCTAAAATCTAAAAAAACAAAACTGCTGCTAAAAAATGAGAATGAGAGTGAGAGTGAGAAAGAGCGGCACACAAGAACCTAAAATCTCAAAGAAAAGTGTTCGGCCTGATCTTTCAGTTATGCTCGTAGCGCATAAAAAAACAAAGGCCACACAGTCAGGGCTGGACACGTACAAAAACCAGACCCTGACGCACC
>NW_025241496.1:0-3321 GCF_018294505.1 Triticum aestivum
CGACGCCGCCGCCGCTGCCCAGTGCCTCCCGCCACCCTCCTCGCCGGCGCCCGCCTCCCCATCTTCCCCCGCATGGCGCCCGCCCCACCTCGACCCGAGCTAGATCGGATCGATCCCGCTGCTCGATGCCCGACGCCGCCCCGCTGCTCGACGCCGGAGCCTCCTCGCCGGACTGCCTCCCCATCGCGCGCCGTCCACGTCTTCCTCCCCGAGCCCCACTGCCCGTGCCCTACTGCTCCCCTGTGAGCTCCCCTCCCTCCTCTCTCTGCCGTGGTCGCGCCCTCCCCCCTCACGCTCGGCTCCATCCCGCGCCGCCCCGGAGCCGCCCGCGGCCACCTGCCTCCGCACGGGACCACCGTCGAGCTCCCGCACGCCCTGGACCGCGCTTGGCCGCGCCCGACCGTGGCCGACCGCGCGCGCTCACGCCCACGCCCCCTCTGACCGAGCCCGGCCATGGACGGTCCCCGCCGCCCTTGCTGCTGCACGCCCACCGCCGCCGAACCTCGTCACCGGCCTTGTTTTCGGCCACCTCCCCGCACACCCACACGCCCTCCCCTGGACGCGTCGTGGGCACGACCCCGCCGACGCCCTCCGTCGCCTCCGTGCGGGTGCGCGGCGCCCGCACCCGATAACGCCCGTGCGCCCGCTCGGGCTGCGCCCCGCGCCCGAACCCATTAGGCCTTGGGCCTATGACAAGTGGGCCACTGCCCAGAGAACGTTTCCAAAAAAAGGGGTTTTAAAAAGGAATAATAGAAAATAAATAATAACTAAAAATAAACTTAATTAATTAATTAATTAATTAACTAAATTAATTAAGCTAATTAATCCTAATTAATTAATCATAACTACATTAACCTAACTAACTAATTAGTTTAATTAAACAGTAGTTAGATTAGTTAAGCACTAATTAGACTAAACAGTCAATGACTAGTGGGACCCACCTGTCAGGTTGACCAAGTCAACCCTGTTGACTGCTGACGTCAGCATGACATCATGCTGACGTCATAAATTCATTTTCGAATTAAATAATTAATTAATTAAATTCCAGAAATTAATATAATCTTTAGAAAATCATATCTTTTAATCCGTAACTCGGATTAAAATATTTTCAACATGAAAGTTGCTCAGAATGACGTGACGAATCCGGATACGCAGTCCGTTCGTCCGCCAGACACCCCTAAACTATCGAACTCGCAACTTTTCCCCTCCGGTTCATCTGTCCGAAAACGCGAAACACCGGGAATACTTTCCCGGATGTTTTCCCCCTTCACCGGTATCACCTACTACCGCGTTAGGGCACACCGAACACCGCGTATTGCCTTGTTATATTTTGTGATGCTTTGTTTGCTCTGTATTCATTATTCCTTCCCCCTCTTCTCTCCGGTAGACTACGAGACCGACGCTGCTGCTGCCCAGTTCGACTACGGAGTTGACGACCCCTCTCTCTTGCCAGAGCAACCAGGCAAGCCCCCCCCTTGATCACCAGATATCGCCTATTCTTCTCTATACTGCTTGCATTAGAGTAGTGTAGCATGTTACTGCTTTCCGTTGATCCTATTCTGATGCATAGCCTGACATTGTTGCTACACCTGTTGATACCTTACCTGCAATCCTAAATGCTTAGTATAGGATGCTAGTTTATCATCATTGGCCCTACATTCTTGTCAGTCTGCCTTGCTATACTATCGGGCCGTGATCACTTGGGAGGTGATCACGGGTATATACTATACATACATACATACTATACAGATGGTGACTAAAGTCGGGTCAGCTCATTGAGTACCCGCAGGTGATTCTGACGAGGGGGCTGAAAGGACAGGTGGCTCCATCCCAGTAGAGGTGGGCCTAGGTTCCCGACGGCCCTCGACTGTTACTTTGTGGCGGAGCGACAGGGCAGGTTGAGACCACCTAGGAGACAGGTGGGCCTGGCCCTGTTCGGCGTTCGCGGACACTTAACACGCTTAACGAGATCTTGGTTTTTGATCTGAGTCTGGCTACGAGCCTATACGCACTAACCATCTACGTGGGAGTAGTTATGGGTATCCCGACGTCGTGGTATCAGCCGAAGCACTTCAGACGTCAGCGACGGAGCGGCGCGCGCCGGATTGGAACGTAAGCCTGCTCTTGTATTAAGGGGGCTAGTTCCGCTTTCGGCCGCGTACGCAACGTGCAGGTGTGCTATGGGCGATGGGCCCAGACCCCTGTGCGCTTAGGTTTAGACCGGCGTGCTGGCCTCTCTGTTTTGCCTAGGTGGGGCTGCGACGTGTTGATCTTCCGAGGCCGGGCATGACCCAGAAAAGTGTGTCCGGCCAAATGGGCTCGAGCGTGTTGGGCTATGTGGTGCACCCCTGGAGGGAAGTTAATCTATTCGAATAGCCGTGATCTTCGGTAACAGGACGACTTGGAGTTGTACCTTGACCTTATGACAACTAGAACCGGATACTTAATAAAACACACCCTTCCAAGTGCCAGATACAACCGGTGGTTGCTCTACCTCAGGGATATGAGGAGGGGATCGCCGGGTAGGATTATGCTATGCGATGCTACTTGGAGACGCTACTTAGAGATGCTACTTGGAGGACTTCAATCTACTCTCTTCTACATGCTGCAAGACGGAGGCTGCCAGAAGCGTAGTCTTCGACAGGATTAGCTACCCCCCTCTTATTCTGGCATTCTGCAGTTCAGTCCACTGATATGGCCTCCTTACACATATACCCATGCATATGTCGTGTAGTTCCTTGCTTGCGAGTACTTTGGATGAGTACTCACGGTTGCTTTCTTCCCCCTTTTTCCCCTTTCCTTTCTTTCTGGTTGTCGCAACCAGATGCTGGAGTCCAGAAGCCAGACGCCACCGTCGACGACGACCCCTACTACACCGGAGGTGCCTACTACTACGTGCAGCCCGCTGACGACGACCAGGAGTAGTTAGGAGGATCCCAGGCAGGAGGCCTGCGCCTCTTTCTATCTGTATCCCAGTTTGTGCTAGCCTTCTTAAGGCAAACTTGTTTAACTTATGTCTGTACTCAGATATTGTTGCTTCCGCTGACTCGTCTATGATCGAGCACTTGTATTCGAGCCCTCGAGGCCCCTGGCTTGTATTATGATGCTTGTATGACTTATTTTATTTGTAGAGTTGTGTTGTGATATCTTCCCGTGAGTCCCTGATCTTGATCGTACACATTTGCGTGCATGATTAGTGTACGATTGAATCGGGGGCATCACACTCTTCTTCTTCCTCTTCTTCTTCTTCTTCTTCTTCTTCTTCTTCTTCTTCTTCTTCTTCTTCTTCTTCTTCTTCTTCTTCTTCTTCTTCTTCTTCTT
>NW_025241497.1:0-3320 GCF_018294505.1 Triticum aestivum
AGGATCAATAGAGAAATCATAATCCTTATCAGTAACACAGATAGGTGAAGTAGCAAAAGCAGGGTCATATTTCATTCTAGCATTCAGAGACTTTTGTTTCAGCTTAGCTAATAATTTCTTAAGATCAGATCTATCATTGCAAGCAAGAAAAACTCTAGCAGTTTCCTCGTCCATAACATAACCCTCAGGCACAACAGGCAATTCATATCTAGGGGGAGAATCTTCATCATCACTTTCATCAATATTATTGATTTCAATAATTTCACCCTCTCTAGCCCAAGCAAGTTGTTCATCAAGAAGTTCACCTAATGGCACAATATTATCAAGCATAGAAGTAATTTCATCATAAGTATCATGCATAGCAGAAGTGGCATCATCAATAATATGCGACATATCAAAATTAATAGCAGAAGCAGGTTTAGGTGTCGCAAGTTTACTCAAAATAGAAGGTGAATCAAGTGCAGAGCTAGATGGCAGTTCCTTACCTCCCCTCGTAGTTGAGGGAAAAATCTTGGTTCTTTCGTCTTTCAAGTTCCTCATAGTGATCAGCAGATATAAATCTCAAGTGACTCAAAGAATAGAGCTATGCTCCCCGACAACGGCGCCATAAAATAGTCTTGATAACCCACAAGTATAGGGGATCGCAACAGTTTTCGAGGGTAGAGTATTCAACCCAAATTTATTGATTCGACACAAGGGGAGCCAAAGAATATTCTCAAGTATTAGCAGTTGAGTTGTCAATTCAACCACACCTAGATAACTTAATATCTGCAGCAAAGTATTTAGTACCTAAGTAGTATGGAAGTAACGGTAACGATGGCAAAAGTAGCAGTAGCAGTTTCGTAGTAATTGTAACAGTGGCAACGGTAAAGTAACTAAGCAAAGATCAATATGTAAATAGCTCGTAGGCATTGGATCAGTGATGGATAATTATGTCGGATGCGATTCCTCATGTAATAGTTATAACATAGGGTGACATAGAACTAGCTCCAGTTCATCAATGTAATGTAGGCATGTATTCCGAATATAGTCATACGTGCTTATGGAAAAGAACTTGCATGACATCTTTTGTCCTACCCTCCTGTGGCAGCGGGGTCATATTGGAAACTAAGGGATATTAAGGCCTCCTTTTAATAGAGTACCAGACCAAAAGCATTAACACTTAGTGAATACATGAACTCCTCAAACTACGGTCATCACCAGTAAGTATCCCGATTATTGTCACTTCGGGGTTAACGGGTCATAACACATAATATGTGACTATAGACTTGCAAGGTAGGATCAAGAACTCACATATATTCATGAAAACATAATAGGTTTAGAACTGAAATCATGGCACTCAGGCCCTAGTGACAAGCATTAAGCATAGCAAAGTCATAGCAACATCGATCTCAGAACATAGTGGATACTAGGGATCAAACCCTAACAAAACTAACTCGATTACATGGTAAATCTCATCCAACCCATCACCGTCCAGCAAGCCTACGATGGAATTACTCACGCACGGTGGTGAGCATCATGAAATTCGTGATGGAGGATGGTTGATGATGACAACGACGATGGATCCCCCTCTTCGGAGCCCCGAACAGAATCCAGATTAACCCTCCCGAGAGAGTTTAGGGCTTGGCAGTGGCTCTGTATCATAAAACGCGATGAATCCTTCACCCTGGTTTTTTCTCCCCGAACGTGAATATATGGAGTTGGAGTTGACGTCGGTGGAGCATCAAGGGGCCCACGAGGCAGGGGGCGCGCCCTAGGGGGGCGCTCCCCACCCTCGTGGATAGGGTGTGGGCCCCCTAACATTGATTCTTTCACCAATATTTTTTATTAATTCCAAAAAGTTGCTCCATGAATTTTGAGGTCATTCCGAGAACTTTTTTTTCGTCACAAAAATAACACCATGGCAGTTCTGCTGAAAACAGCGTCAGCCCGGGTTAGTTCCATTCAAATCATGAAAGCTAGAGTCCAAAACAAGGGCAAAAGTGTTTGGAAAAGTAGATACGACGGAGACGTATCAATGACTTACATGGGATGATAAGGCACGAGAATCGTCTCCTTCTCCTTATTGGTGACTATGAAATCGGCGATGTAGTCCCTCACGTATTCTTGGTGCTCTGGGAAGATTGCCAAGAAGCCCTCGTGCATGAAGTACGGGTCAGCGGGACATATATAAGGTATCTGCTCAATCCTGATGATGTGGTTCATGTACAAGGCAAAAAGGCAGACACACGTAAAATCCATCTTTTTCAAGTGAAACATGTCAAAGATGTAATTGAATCAAAGGAAGAACTTTTCCGCGGGGAATGTGTCGACGTACGACCTTTGCTGCGGCACGTTAACCACGTACAACGGGTATCCTGGATTTTCTGAGGCGATCAGATTTTTCTCTCTCCGCAGCACATCATCATGAAGTCTCCTTAGATCACCGAACATGGCCTCTACCGCTGCCTTAGGTAGGATCGGATCATCGGGGATATGGCATTTTGCCGCACCGGGGATAGGTATACGGTCTTGAATCCGAGGCTGCTAACGCGGCTGGATCATAGAAGAAGCTTTGTTGCCTTTCCTCGATCTCTTACTATGCTTCTTTCCTACTGGAAGTGAGCCTATAATACGTTCATCCTCCGGCAAATCAGGCACCGACTCATCACGCTCAAACCCTGAGTACTCATATTGCTGAGCGATCAATCCTCCATCATCAGAGGCGCCGATATTGAGATACTGTAGAGGGTCATCGTCATCCTCATCGATGGCATCAGACATTGCTTCTTCGATGGCGTCGACGTCATAAGCCAGTAATGGAGCCTCTTCCTCACCCGGCATGACAGACGATGCTAATTGCGTAGGTGCGGTGTTGGTATTCATACCTTGATGAGGCTGCTTGGTCATGGGTGTGCTCCCGGCCGCCTCTAGACAAAGCAGACTCTTCGGCCACAACAAGGCCCAACGCTTGCAATCGTCAGTCCACGATGGGGTCTCGTCGTCATCTCCCGCTGGTGCTATTGGAGGAGCCAAATTCTCGTGGCCCGGTTCGACACTGGCCACGGAAAACTTGAAGACGTCAGGAGGGATCGGCCGGTTGTGGAACAATTGTTCCTTGGGCTGCATTATCGTCGCCTTCCCCACATCCACCTTCTAGCCTCTTATGGTGTACAGTAACGTGCATGGGGTTTCGTCGTCCTGCAAAGACATGTCTGCCACGTGAGACATCCAAAAGGCAATGGAAACGGGAGATTATACATATATTGGAGAGGGCCGGTGTGACAGGTACCGTGAGGGCGTCGAGCTCAGCCAAACATGAAGCACCGCCGAGCACGTCC
>NW_025241498.1:0-3320 GCF_018294505.1 Triticum aestivum
TGGTGTTCTATGCAAAAAGACATAATTAAATTGTTTTCGCCATGTTTAATTGAATGCATAAAATGTGTGTGTTATTTTCATAAATAAGGATTTAAAAATAGTATCCATGTAATTTTAGAAAAGAAATAAAAATAAATAAAAAACAAAAAGAGAAAAAAATAGAAACAAAGGTAGAAAACCGACACACTACTCGGTCTTGCGCAGCTCTAATCCACGGGGTAGTGAGCTAGAAAAGAGCCCGGCAACATGCATTGGCCAGACAATGTTGATCATCCAGTTAGCTAGCAATATCTGGACCATGTAGAGGAGCTTGCAAATACAAACTGGTTTTCCTTAAGCCCCGATTCTTTTTCGGATAACAGTGGTGTCTAAGTAAGCTTATGTGCTAGAATACAAATAAACACTGATACTTAAGAAATTACCGGTTCCTTTTTTACAAATATACCTTGCTAAAGACTTTGCATTATACAAGTTCTTATCACTCACAATGAACAATAGGTAGCGTTTGGTGAGAAGAGAAATCCGGGAGCACCAATTCGACCGGAATCCATCGGAGAAGCACCTAATTAATTGAGCCAAAATCAATAGAACTGGACGTTGGACCCGTAGGCTTTGTCCGGCCGCCAGTAGGCCGGGATGACATTGTTGGCCACCAGCGTCTTGCCGGAGTCGCTGGTGATGCGCATGGAGAAGGCCCCCTGCAGCGGGCGGCTGGTGTCCATCCGCCAGATGGATCCCCAGGAGCGCCGCATCGGCTCCCAGAACCCCGTGGGGCGGCCGTTCCTGGTCTGCATCAGCTCCATCCGCACCACGGTCCCATCCACGTCGGCGTACTCCACGAGCACCGCGAGGTAGTTAGGGTTGGAGCCACGCTGGACGTGGAAGGTGACCTTCATGCCCGGGAAGTTGCAGCGCACCCTCCTGAACTGCACTGCGTGTCGATGATGCCGGCGTGGCGGAGCTTGTCGTTGAGGCCGTTCTTGGCCATGGCCCCGAACGCCGTGCCACTGAGGTCGAAGTGGTACCTGGCCACGGGGTAGTAGTTCATGTCGGTGATGACCACCCTCCTCGGCTAGCCGGAGCAGGAAGGGTTGTTGGCGGCGACACATCGGATCTGGATGAAACACGTACAGGTCAACGATGCATACTTTGCATGCACGTGGTAGGTTGATTTGACCAACTAATTTAACTGACACTGTCGGGTGTCAGATAAGTAATGCAGTAGTACGTACCTCATAGCAGCTGCCGCAGCCTGCGCCACCGTCGAACAGAGGCTCGTTGCCGCAGGACGTCATGGAGGAGAATGGGTACTGGTTCACGTTCTTGAAGCCGCAAGCACCGCCTGCAAATCCATCCGTAGATCAGCATTATTACTATGTAAGTTGGCACTACGTATGTGATGCATGCAAATGTGTGTATATATATATGGTCGTACCGTTGTCGTTGGGTCCGGCGCCGGTGGGCGCTCCGTACCAGGTGGCCTTGGCGGGCAGCCAGCCGGAGTTGTAGGATCTGGCGGCGGAGGTGTCGTAGTTGGCCACAGAACGGACGGACGTGACGAGCACGGAGAGGAGTGCCACAAGCACAAGGGCAATGTCATTGGTGGACCAGCCTGGACGGAGCGAGCGGGCTTTTCGGCCCGCTCGTGGCCCGTTTGAGACCGGACCGTTCGATCCTGACCTGTTGAAGAAATTAGCCGGTCCGGTTACACAATTTAGGCCCGAAATTTTGTCAGACCGGTCCGGTCTTTGACCGAGCCGACCGAGCGGACCGAAGCGCGCTGCAGGCCGTTCCTCGTCATCGCGGCCACCACGCTCTGGCCGGTGAGATCCGCGCGCTGAGTGACCACGACCACGCCCCGCCGTCCTTCTCCCGCTTGTGGGCGCGGCCCTCCTTGATTTGTTTCCGTTTATTCAGTCGAACAAAAAAGAAAACTCGTGTCGCCAGTGATGTACTCCCTCCGTAAATTAATATAAGAGTGTTTAGATCACTATTTCAGTGATCTAAACGCTCTTATATTAGTTTACAGAAGGAGTAGAAGAGAACAGAAAATAGAAAGAAGACGCCATCACACCCGTGATTATCTGAGAGTCACACAGGAGCAAGAGGCAGTCACGCCCTACCGTTCTGTTTTCTTTTTAATCAGTCGACAGAAAATAGAGAGAACGAGATAAACATGATTCGATCCGATAATTTAGGCGCTTTCCACGACAATTCCTCGCTTCGTTCCTTTTAGTTGCCACTAACGTGAGAAATCAGTTTCCTCTTATGACGCAGTTTCCTATTATTCAGACGCCATCCCATGACGCAGTTTCCTCTTATTCAGACGAACATGCAGAAAATAGAAGGAACGAGAGAAACAAAAATGATTCGATCCGACAATCATGGTGTCATCCCACGACTAACTTCACGTCAGAATTAATCCACCAATCACGGCAAGGTCCATACAAGGAAAATCGTGGGCCCATGCATGCGCTAAATTATTTGCATGCAACGGAAAAAACCTGCTAAAAATATACTTGCGGACGCTCAAGGCTACCAGTCGCGCCGCCCCCTCTCCCTCGCCTTCCTCTCCCCAGCGCCACCGCGCCTTCGCCTCGCGCTGCCGAGCCTCCGCCTCGCGCCGCCGCTCCCTCGCGCGGCTGCTCCCCCTCTCCCCCACGCGGCCGTGCCGCTCCCTCTCTCTCTCTCTCTCTCTCTCTCTCTCTCTCTCTCTCTCTCTCCTCTCCCTCGCACCGCCGCGCCGCCATCAAGTACGTCTTCTCCGACTCCGGCCACGTTGCTGCTTCTCCGACCACCTGTCGGACATCCTGAGCCCACGTGTCAGTGACTGGACGTCGCCGGGATCGTGAGGACCGCCGGTCCGCACCGAGCTTCACGTCCGCCAGTCCGGTCCCTGAAATCAGGACCGCTGCACTGCTCGGTCCGGTCCGGACCGGACCGCCGGCGGCCGGTCCAATCGACGGCTCGGACCGGGACCGGACCGGCCCGGACCGTGTCCACCCTTGGGTGGAGACGCCAGCCATATTGGTTGTCTGTGAACCTTCTTACTGGAGGCTGGAGAATTTATAGGCAGGCCAACAGCCAAAATGAGGTGAGAACGACGAGCCGGCGCAAGTTGCCATTGCAGCCGAGGAGATGACTACGCGTATGACGTGTTTAGGACTACAAGCTCACATGGCTACGGAGGGAATCATGGAGGAATGCAGGCCTGGCCGGTTTACGCGCGTATGTACGACTATATATAAAATCACATATTGGTGGTGATCACCGAGCATCCGCTAATCATTTTGCAGACAAAGTCAGGCCATCGTCATGCC
>NW_025241499.1:0-3320 GCF_018294505.1 Triticum aestivum
ATGCATGCTATGACATGGCAATATGAATGTGTTTTGAGCTAATGCAACTAGCAACAGATTAAATGAAGTTGGTTTGAATACAAGATTCAAATTCCAACTCCATATATGGTTATTTAAATGCCCTTTATTTGTTTTGTCCAAAACAGAGGACAAACATTGTTCAAACATGCATGAAAATGGTACAGATGGATTCCTTGAATTTTCCTGATAATTTTTCATATATAAATTATTTAATTTGGAGTTACGGTTGAATTTCTATGAATTTTAGAAGTTTATACAATTTTCTGGAATAATAACTCATTTAAGATTTATTTAAATTCCAGAAAGGAATTATTGCGTCAGCATGACCTCATAGTGACGTCAGCAGGTCAACGGGCGCCGTCCAGGTCAAACTGACCTGTGGGCCCCGCGTGTCAGTGAGATTAGTTTAGTTAGAATTTAATTAAACTAAACTGGGTTGATTAACAGGGCTGGGCCCCACCTGTCAGTGACTCATCGGAGTCAACCAGGGCCCACCCGTGGTCAAAGCCAACGTCAGCTACGCCGGCGTTTAGCCGCCGGCGAGCCCGACGCGGCGACGAGAGTGGTTTTGGCCGTTTCGGCCACCAAATGGGTCACAGAGGGCATCGGGGTGGAGCTGAGGACGAACCGCGGCTCTTGGTGGAGTCCGTTGGGGTCGGGGTGGCCGGGGTTGGCGCCGGCGACGACCTAGGCGGCGACCGGAGTTCGGTTGCGCGCGAGATTGCGTTTCAGTTCGTAGAAGAGCGGGGCAAGGGGCTAGGAGGACGCTACGCATCGCGAGGAGTAGGTTGGACACTCCAGGGTGACCATATGGTCACCGGAGCATCGTCGGCGGCGAGCTCAGGCGGCGGTGCATTCCGGTCATCAAGGGGGCGACGGCTATGGCAATCAAACGAAGAGGGGAAGAGGGGGAAACGGTGGCGGAGCTCACAGCGGTGCCGTAGGGATGGTTAGCGGGCTCGGGGACGCGCCGGAGTGGCCGAATCGACGGAGAAGGGCGCCGGGGCCGAAGCTTGAAGATGATGACGATGGCAGCTGCTCGGGGCCCTTCTGGTCGCGTGAGACGTCGAGGAGGACGAGGGCGTCTTGGTGGAGCTTCTTGGCGTGTCGGCGGGGCATGGGGTGGCCGGTGGCCGCGGCTATGGCGAACGGCAGCGACGAGCTCCGCTCGGGCTGCGCGAGAGAGAGAGCAGAGGAGGGGGAAGGAGTCGAGAGAGATCAGAGAGCGAGGGGAGAGACAGAGGGGGCTACGGGGCATATCCAGACGCGTCGGGGGCGCCTCGGTGGCAAGCAGGAGGTGGCTAGGGTGGCGTCGGCGCTTGCCACCGAGCTGCTTCGGTGCGAGGGGAGGAAGACGACAGGGGGGTTAGCGGTGGCGGGCTGGGCCGCACAGGAGCTGGGCCGGCTGGGCTGAGAGGTGAGCGCCAGGTAAGGTTTCTCTCCTCTCTGCTTTTCCTATTTCTGTTTTCTATTTTCTGTAGTTTGTTTTGATTTAGTTTTAGACACTAAATCATTTAATAAATTCTGTAGGTTTTTATGTGGCTTGCTAAAATATATACAAAGCCACTCACAAACTTCTAGAATTATTGGAGTCATATTTAATATATATTAAATATAAATCCAAAGCAAATAGTTATTGGATTAATTCAAATGGCCAAAATAAATTTTTCTGTGACTCCAAAAATATTGGTTTGAATTTTACCTCTTACCAACATTTCTATGGGATAACAGAAACATTTTCTTGGACTCATTTGAGAAGATTTAAATGTTGATCATTTTTAGAAAGTTTCTGAGGCTTTGGAAATCCCCCAATTCAAATTTCATTTAAATTTAAACATGATGCACACATGGAAGCAAGCATAGGTCAGGCCCGAACTAGGGATGTGACAACTCACCCCCACTAAACAAAAATCTCGTCCCGAGATTCAAGCGTAGGGTAAGGTGAAGGGGGAACGCAAACTAGCACAATCTTCACGATCCAGGTTGCACTTCAATTGAACGTTGATTCGTTCACCATCATTGTCTCGAAGTCTTGCCTTGAGAACTCCAACTATCATGACAACGAGAGGAAAGGAAAGACCCTAAAAGAATTGTTCTTCTCGAAGGTCGAACAACTCAGGATTAACCCATGGAATGAGACATAGCAACATCTCTCAAGCTGAGAGACGAAGCACACATCCATAGGAATGGAGTGAAGCAGATGACGAAGGTTCACTAGGTAGACAACAATTTCACACTTAAGAAGGTGGTAATTGATTGTCAACGTAGCGAGGAGTTGAGTTGCCATGATACCATAGCGAGACATCTTGGAGGAGGGTGATTCGTAGATATATCCCCTTAAGTGGCAAAAAGAATTACCTTTGATACAAGGATCATTGAATCTCTTTATACCAGCCTAAGGCAATCACAAACGATCGTTTGGCGGAGTGCAAAGGAATGGTACACCCAGACTAGAATGGATGATGTGGACTACCTTGTTGAAGACAACACAATGGATGATTTTTGCTTATCACCGGAAATGGAAGAGACCCATGGTAGAATGGCACATTGGCGGTGCAAGCTGGGAACAAAAATGCAAATGCTGGGAATCATTCTGGTAACTGGGGAAGAACCCAACAATAGAGAGTGAATTCACTATTTGAAAGATCATAGCATTGCCGAGGAAACTGAGAGGAATCCCAGTTAGAGCCGATGATAACACGTAGCGCTTGTGCGTGCTCTCAAGAACTTGAGCATTTCCACAATCATCAAGGTTTTATCAACAACCGCGTCAAGGGTGCTGACAACACAACATACTACCATGATGAATAGTGATGGACGATGCAGATGCGAAGGAGGATAACACTTTCTCAGATTTCACCTTAGCGAGGCCAAGCAAATAAAATCTGGATGATCGACCGAGAGACATTTAGCACTCCGCTTCTAATGTTCTCCTTGATGTGCTAGCGTAATCCACCCATAGATATGGTTTGATATCTAGAACATCAAGTAAAAAGGTCGGACTTCGGAACACAGAAATCCATAGGGGCAACTAGGGAGTAAATCCTACGAAATTCCTATGGGGAGGTGGCCAACTTCCTCAAACAAGATACTATAATAATAGGTCTACCGGATGGGTGTGTTGGCCACGACATCCACCTTGCCGGTTATTGAGAGACCAATATTATAATTCTTGGGAAATGTTCCAACCATCACATCTGCCTGAGATTCAGATCTGGTTGGTGTCAGGATATCCCAGACTCATCAAGTCTAGAAAGAAAAATGAAAGTTTGCAACACAAATCGACGAGATAATGTTGC
>NW_025241500.1:0-3319 GCF_018294505.1 Triticum aestivum
GTATGAATTATGGTTTAGAGAAACCTAAGTTGTCGTTTCTTAAAAGTTTGGGGCTGCGACGCTTATATGAAAAAGTTTCAGGTTGATAAGCTCGAACCCAAAGCGGATAAAATGCATCTTCATAGGAAACCCAAAACAGTTGGGTATACCTCCTAATTCAGATCCGAAAGCAATATGGATTGTTTCTAGAATCGGGTCCTTTCTCGAGGAAAAGTTTCTCTCGAAAGAATTGAGTGGGAGGATGGTGGAGACTTGATGAGGTTATTGAACCGTCTCTTCAACTAGTGTGTGACAGGGCACAGGGAGTTGTTCCTGTGGCACCTACACCAATTGAAGTGGAAGCTTATGATATTGATCATGAAACTTCGGATGAAGTCACTCGCAAACCTCGTAGGATGACAAGGATGCGTACTACTTCAGAGTGGTACGTAATCCTGTCTTGAAGGTCATGTTGCTAGACAACAATGAACCTACGAGCTATGGAGAAGCGATGGTGGGCCCGGATTCCGATAAATGGCTTGAGGCCATAAAATCCGAGAGAGGATCCATGTATGAAAACAAAGTGTAGATTTTGGCAGAACGGCTCGATGGTCGTAAGGCTAATGAGTACAGATGGATTTCAAAAGGAAGACGGACAATGATGGTAAATGTCACCATTAAGAAAGATCGACTTGTCGTTAAGATGTTTTCCGACAAGTTCAAGGAGTTGACTACGATGAGATTCTCTCACTCGTAGCGATGTTAAGAGTCTGTTGGAATTATATTAGCGATTACTGCATTATTTATGAAATCTTGCAGATAGGATGTCAAAACATTGTTTCCTCGACGATTTTAATGAGGAAAGGTTGTATGTGATACAACCGGAAGGTTTTGTCAATCCCGAAAGATGCTAATAAGTATACAAAGCTCCAGCAATCCTTCTAAGGACTGGAGTGAGCATCTCGGAGTTGGAATGTATGCTTTGATGATGATCAAAAAATTTGGGTTTGTACAAAGTTTATGAGAAACTTGTATTTCCAAAGAAGTGAGTGGGAGCACTATAGAATTTCTGATGATTATATGTTGTTGACATATTGTTGATCAGAAATGACGTAGAATTTCTGGAAAGCATATAGGGTTATTTTGAAAGTGTTTTTCAATGGAAATCCTGGATTAAGCTACTTGAACATTGAGCATCAAGATCTATAAGGATAGATCAAAATGCTTAATAATACTTTCAAATGAGCACATACCTTGACATGATCTTGAAGGTGTTCAAGATGGACCAGTCAAAGAAGGAGTTCTTGCCTGAGTTGTAAGGTACGAAGTTAAGACTTAAAGCTCGACCTCGGCAGAATAGAGAGAAAGGATGAAGGTCGTCCCCTATGCTTAAGACATAGGCTCTACAGTATGCCATGCTGAGTACCGCACCTGAAGTGTGCCTTGCCATGAGTCAGTCAAGGGGTACAAGAGTGATCCATGAATGGATCACAGACAGCGGTCAAAGTTATCCTTGGTAACTAGTGGACTAAGGAATTTTCTCGATTATGGAGGTGGTAAAAGAGTTCGTCGTAAAGGTTACGTCGATGCAAGCTTAACACCTATCCGGATAGCTCTAAGAAGAGATACCGGATACGTATTATGGGGCAACAATTTAGAATAGCTCCAAGTAGAACAGTTATTTGGAATAGCTCCAAATAGAGCGTGGTAGCTACATCTAGGAGATGACATAGAGATTTGTAAAGCACACGCGGATCTGAAAGGTTCGGACCCGTTGACTAAAACCTCTCTCACAAGCAACATGATCAAACCTAAAACTCTTGGGTATTAGTCACATGGCGATGTGACCTGTGAGTGTTAATCACATGGCGATGTGAACTAGATTATTGACTCTAGTGCCAGTGGGAGACTGTTGGAAATATGCCCTAGAGGCAATAATAAAAGTGTTATTATTATATTTCCTTGTTCATGATAATTGTCTTTTATTCATGCTATAACTGTATTATCCGGAAATCGTAATACACGTGTGAATACATAGACCACAATATGTCCCTAGTGAGCCTCTAGTTGACTAGCTCGTTGTGATCAATAGATAGTCATGGTTTCCTGGCTATGGACATTGGATGTCGTTGATAACGGGATCACATCATTAGGAGAATGATGTGATGGACAAGACCCAATCCTAAGCCTAGCACAAAGATCGTGTAGTTCATTTGCTAGAGCTTTGCCAATGTCAAGTATCTCTTCCTTTGACCATGAGAACGTGTAACTCCTGGATACCGTAGGAGTGCTTTGGGTGTATCAAACATCACAACGTAACTGGGTGACTATAAAGGTGCACTACAGGTATCTCCGAAAGTATCTATTGTTTTATGCGGATCGAGACTGGGATTTGTCACTCCGTGTAAACGGAGAGGTATCTCTGGGCCCACTTGGTAGGACATCATCATATGCGCAATGTGACCAAGGAGTTGATCACGGGATGATGTGTTACGGAACGAGTAAAGTGACTTGCCGGTAACGAGATTGAACAAGGTATTGGATACCGACGATCGAATCTCGGGCAAGTAACATACCGATAGACAAAGGGAATTGAATACGGGATTAATTAAGTCCTTGACATCGTGGTTCATCCGATGAGATCATCGTGGAACATGTGGGAGCCATCATGGGTATCCAGATCCCGCTGTTGGTTATTGACCAGAGAACGTCTCGGTCATGTCTGCATGTCTCCCGAACCCGTAGGGTCTACACACTTAAGGTTCGATGACGCTAGGGTTATAAAGGAAGTTTGTATGTGGTTACCCAATGTTGTTCGGAGTCCCGGATGAGATCCCGGACGTCACTAGGAGTTCCGGAATGGTCCGGAGGTAAAGATTTATATATGGGAAGTCCTATTTTGGCCACCGGAAAATGTTCGGGATTTTTCGGTATTGTACCGGGAAGGTTCTAGAAGGTTCCGGAGTGGGGCCCACCTGCATGGGGGACCCACATGGACGTGGGTAGTGGGGGCAAGGCCCCACACCCCTGGTCAAGGCGCACCAAGATCCCCCCTTAGAAGGAATAAGATCATATCCCGAAGGGATAAGATCAAGATCCCTAAAAAGGGGGGATAACAATCGGTGGGGAAGGAAATAATGAGATTTCTTTCCTCCCACCTTGGCCAACGCCCCAATGGACTTGGAGGGCAAGAAACCAGCCCCTCCACCCCTATATATAGTGGGGAGACGCATGGGAGCTTTACACGAAGTTCTGGCGCAGCCCTCCCCCTCTCCCAAGTACTCCTCTTCTCCCGTGGTGCTTGGCGAAGCCCTGCAGGATTGCCACGCTCCTCCACCAC
>NW_025241501.1:0-3319 GCF_018294505.1 Triticum aestivum
GGTAGCCAGACATGTCTGAATCATGCGCTGATATGTTGCACCGGCATTTTTAAGTCCAAAGGCATTGTGTTGAAGCAGAATGGTCCGTATGGAGTAATGAATGCCGTTGCGGCCTGGTCTGTTTCCTCCATCTTGATTTGATGGTATCCGGAGTATGCGTCGAGGAAACACAATGAATCGTGCCCCGCGGTAGCATCGATGATCTGGTCGATGTGGGGGAGGGGGAAAGGATCCTTTGGGCAGGCCTTATTAAGGTCTTTAAAATCCACACAAAGGCGCCAGGATTTGTCCTTTTTTGGTACCATTACCAGGTTCGCTAGCCAGTCCGGATGTTTTATATCTCTGATGAATCCGGCTTCTAATAGTTTGGCTAGCTCCTCTCCCATTGCCTGTCTTTTGGGTTCGGAAAATCGTCGAAGAGCCCGTTTGACTGGCTTGAATTCTTTTAGGATATCTAGGTTGTGCTCTGCCAGCCTGCGTGGGATTCCTGGCATATCTGACGGGTGCCAGGCAAAAATGTCCCAATTTTCCCGAAGGAATTCTCGTAGTGCGGCTTCTACATCAGGGTTTAATTGTGTCCCAATGGAGGCCGTCTTTGTGGGGTCCGTTGGATGGACCTGGAATTTGACTATTTCGTCTGCTGGTTTAAAAGAGGTGGACTTAGATGTCTTATCGAGTATCACATCGTCCCTATTCACCATGGAGCGTAGTGCAGTGAGTTCTTCTGCCGCTAGGGCTTCGGATAGTGCCTCTAGGGCTAGTGCGGCTGTCTTATTTTCAGCGCGGAGTGCTATCTCTGTATCACTGACCAGAGTGATGATTCCATTGGGCCCGGGCATTTTGAGCTTCATGTACCCGTAATGGTGTACGGCTTGGAAAATTGTGAATGCCTCTCGCCCTAATAGAGCGTGATATCCGCTGCTGAACGGGGCCACTTGGAACGTGACTTCTTCGGACCTGTAGTTGTCCGGCGAGCCGAACACCACATCTAGTGTGATTTTTCCTGTGCAGCGTACTTCCCGACTAGAGATTATTCCTCTAAAGGTTGTGATGCTTCGCTCAATGCGGCTCCAGTGTATTTCCATTTTTTGGAGGGTTTCCTCGTAGATGAGGTTTAATCCGCTGCCGCCATCCATGAGTACCTTGGTAAGACGAAAGCCGTCCACTATTGGACTAAGGACCAATGCGGCTGCTGCTCGGGCCGTTCGGAATTTAGGTTCGTCGCTGGCATTGAAGGTGATAGCCGTGTCGCTCCATGGATTTGTTGTTGCTACTTGGTAGACTTCGGCGAGGCTGCGGATTGTTCGTTTCCGCATATTATTTGATGCGAAAGTCCCGAAGACTGTTAATACCGTACTAGTACTGTTGGGCTGGTTCTCCGGGGCTAGAAGCCCTTCGCCACTTTTGGCCACCTGCCATAGTATCCAACATGCTCGAAGGCTATGTGTTGGAGTGGCGCCCTTTGTATTATGAATTTTGCAGGGTCCGCTGAGCCATCCCTCCAGTACGGTTCCGTACCCTTTAGGGGTTTTTTGCTTTTTGGTTTTTGACCCAGGTGCTTGAGCATGGTGCACCCTTTTATTCCGGACTAGGGTTGTGTTCAGGGCCGGATTGTCCCAAAATCTAGTTTCGGTTTTCCAGGCACTCACCATCGCACAGTATTTTCGTACTATGGTCGCCAGGTCGGCGAAGTGCGTGACTTCGCGACGACTTATGGCATTCATGATTCCCTTGTCCGTGCAATTGTTGCAAAAAATAGAGATTGTGCTTTCCTCATGGTAGTCCTTTATCCTGTCCATAACCAGGAGGAATCTGGCCCAGTAATGATGTACTGTTTCATCAGGCTCTTGCCATATTTGAGATAGATCGCTTGTGTTTGGGTGGGCGGGTGGAACTAAATTTGGAACCCCGCCTGTCAGTGTCAAAACCGGCGGATCTCGGGTAGGGGGTCCCGAACTGTGCGTCTAGGCGGATGGTAACAGGAGACAAGGGACACGATGTTTTACCCAGGTTTGGGCCCTCTTGATAGAGGTAAAACCCTACGTCCTGCTTGATTGATATTGATGATGTGGGTATTACAAGAGTAGATCTACCACGAGATCAAGGAGGCTAAACCCTAGAAGCTAGCCTATGGTATGATTGTTGTAATGGTTGTTCGTCCTACGGATTAAAGCCATCCGGTTTATATAGACACCGGAGAGGGTTAGGGTTACATAGAGTCGGTTACAATGGTAGGAGATCTACATATCTGTATCGCCAAGCTTGCCTTCCACGCCAAGGAAAGTCCCATCCGGACACGGGACGAAGTCTTCAATCTTCTATCTTCATAGTCTTGGAGTCCGGCCGATGATGATAGTCCGGCTATCCGGAGACCCCCTAGTCGAGGACTCCCTCAGTAGCCCCTGAACCAGGTTTCAATGACGACGAGTCCGGCGCGCATATTGTCTTCGGCATTGCAAGGTGGGTTCCTTCTCCGAATAGTTTGTAGAAGATTGTGAACACCAGGATTGTGTCCGGCTCAGCAAAATAAATTCCACATTCCACCGTAGAGAGAATAATATTTACACAAGCTCAATCTGCTGACGTATTTCGTGGCGTGACGGCACACCACTACCAAGCCTTTATTATACCACCTCAGCGCGTTTAGCGAAGCGGTTTCCTCGGCACGTCTTGTCGAAGCAGAGATCGTGTTCCCCTTATTCCGGGATTCTCATTAATACGGACGTGGGTAACCCAACTGCGCCATTGATTGTGGCGCTTAGGAGATAAGCGAGTTTTACCAGGCCAGTGGGGACGCATAGTCTTCGTCCGCCCATATATAAGGGATACGGATCCACCTCCTTACCTATGCCTTCTTCCTCCTTTCCTTATCCATCTCCGCACACTTGAGCTCCAGCGCCCAAGCCCGCAAATCTCACCTCGACCTTCTCCAGCCATGTCCGGAGCGGGAGGCAAGTGGATGGCCTCCTCCATCATGGAGGGGCACATCGAAAGGCTGCGCGGCGCCGGATACCTGTCCAGCGACATCGCGCACTGTCTCCCCGACAAGGGGCAGCTCATCCCCACCCCCAGGCCCCATGAGAGGGTGGTTTTGCCTCCCCATTTCCTCCGCGGACTGGGCTTTCCACTTCACCCCTTTGTCTGGGGGCTCATGTTCTACTACGGCCTAGATTTCCATGATCTGGCGCCAAACTTCAGCCTCAACGTCTCGGCGTTTATCGTCATGTGTGAGGCCTTCCTCTGCATCCAGCCCCACTTCGGCTTGTGGCTCAAGACCTTCAATGTCAAGCCGAAGGTAGTGAAGGGGAATCAGGCGGAG
>NW_025241502.1:0-3319 GCF_018294505.1 Triticum aestivum
CCACACCCGCGCGGGTACATGATGTTGGAAATATGCCCTAGAGGCAATAATAAAAGGATTATTATTATATTTCCTTGTTCATGATAATTGTCTTTTATTCATGCTATAATTGTATTATCCGGAAATCGTAATACACGTGTGAATATATAGACCACAATACGTCCCTAGTAAGCCTCTAGTTGACTAGCTCGTTGATCAACAGATAGTCATGGTTTCCTGACTATGGACATTTGGATGTCATTGATAACGGGATCACATCATTAGGAGAATGATGTGATGGACAAGACCCAATCCTAAGCATAGCACAAGATCGTGTAGTTCGTTTTGCTAGAGCTTTTCCAATGTCAAGTATCTCTTCCTTAGACCATGAGATCGTGTAACTCCCGGATACCGTAGAAGTGCTTTGGGTGTACCAAACGTCACAACATAACTGGGTGACTATAAAGGTGCACTACAGGTATCTCCGAAAGTGTCTGTTGGGTTGACACGGATCGAGACTGGGATTTGTCACTCCGTACTACAGAGAGGTATCACTGGGCCCACTCGGTAGTGCATCATCATAATGAGCTCAGAGTGACCAAGTGTCTGGTCACGGGATCATGCATTACGGTACGAGTAAAGTGACTTGCCGGTAACAAGACTGAACGAGGTATTGGGATACCGACGATCGAGTCTCGGGCAAGTAACATACCGTCTGACAAAGGGAATAGTATACGGGGTTGCTTGAATCCTCGACATCGTGGTTCATCCGATGAGATCATCGAGGAGTATGTGGGAGCCAACATGGGTATCCAGATCCCGCTGTTGGTTATTGACCGGAGAGCCATCTCGGTCATGTCTGCATATCTCCCGAACCCATAGGGTCTACACACTTAAGGTTCGGTGACGCTAGGGTTATTAGGAAGACTTGTATGTGATTACCGAATGTTGTTCGGAGTCCTGGATGAGATCCCGGACGTCACGAGGAGCTCCGGAATGGTCCGGAGGTGAAGATTTATATATGGGAAGTTGTCATACGGACACCGGAAAGTTTCGGGGGCATATCGGTATTGTATCGGGGCCACTGGAGGGGTTCCGGGGGTCCACCGGGAGGGGCCACCCCTCTCGGAGGGCCACATGGGCCGCAAGGGGCAGGGAACCAGCCCCTGGAGGGCTGGGCGCCCCCCCTTGGGCCCATGCGCCTAGGGTTGGGGAGGGAACCCTAGTGAGGGCGCCCCCCTTGCTTGGGGGGCAAGCCCCCCCTCCCTGGCCGCCCCCCCTCTAGATCTCATCTAGAGGGGGCCGGCCCCCTTCCCCCCTCCCCTATAAATAGAGGGGCGAGGGGAGGGCCGAACACCTGATCCAAGGCATAGCCCCTCCCCTCCCCAACACCTCACCTCCTCCATTGAGTGCTTGGCGAAGCCCTGTCGGAGTACTGCCTCTCCACCATCATCACGCCGTCGTGCTGCTGCTAGAGCCTTCTTCCTCAACCTCTCCTTCCCCCTTGCTGGATCAAGAAGGAGGAGACGTCGTCCATTCCGTATGTGTGTTGAAAGCAGAGGTGCTGTCCGTTCAACACTTGGTCATCGGTGATTTGAATCACGGCGAGTACGACTCCATCATCACCGTTCCCTTGAACGCTTCCGCACGTGATCTACAAGTGGTATGTAGATGCATCTCTCTCCCATGACTCGTTGCTTAGATGAACTCATAGATGGATCTTGGTGAAACAGTAGAATTTTTTTTAATTTTCTGCAACGTTCCCCAACAGTGGCATCATGAGCTAGGTCTATGCTTAGTTCTCTATTGCACGAGTAGAACACAATTTGTTGTGGGTGTAGATCTTGTCAACTTGCTTGCCGCTACTAGTCTTTTCTTGCTTCAGCGGTATTGTGGGATGAAGCGGCCCGGACCGACCTTACACGTACGCTTACGTGAGACAGGTTCCACCGACTGACATGCACTAGTTGCATAAGGTGGCTAGCGGGTGTCTGTCTCTCCTACTTTAGTTGGAGCGGATTAGATGAAAAGGGTCCTTATGAAGGGTAAATAGAAGTTGACAAAATCACATTGTGGTTATTCGTAGGTAAGAAAACGTTCTTGCTAGAACCCAATTGCAGCCACGTAAAAGATGCAACAACAATTAGAAAACGTCTAACTTGTTTTTGCAGCAATTGTCATGTGATGTGATATGGCCAGAAGTTGTGATGAATGATGAATGATATATTGTGATGTATGAGATCATGTTCTTGTAATAGGAATCACGACTTGCATGTCGATGAGTATGACAACCGGCAGGAGCCATAGGAGTTGTCTTTATTTTTTGTATGACCTGCGTGTCATTGAAGAACGCCATCTTAATTACTTTACTTTATTGCTAAACACGTTAGCCATAGAAGTAGAAGTAGTCGTTGTCGTGACAACTTCATGAAGACACGATGATGGAGATCATGGTGTCATGTCGGTGACGAAGATGATCATGGAGCCCCGAAGATGGAGATCGAAAGAGCTATATGATATTGGCCATATCATGTCACCACTTTATATAATTGCATGTGATGTTTATTATGTTTATGCATCTTGTTTACTTAGAACGACGGTACTAAATAAGATGATCCCTTATAACAATTTCAAGAAAGTGTTCCCCCTAACTGTGCGCCGTTGCTAAAGGTCGTCGTTCCGAAGCACCACGTGATGATCGGGTGTTATAGATCCTTACGTTCACATACAACAGGTGTAAGACAGTTTTACACATGCAGAAACACTTAGGGTTAACTTGACGAGCCTAGCATGTACATACATGGCCTCGGAACACAAGAGACCGAAAGGTCGAACATGAGTCGTATAGAAGATACGATCAACATGGAGATGTTCACCGATGATGACTAGTCCGTCTCACGTGATGATCGAACACGGCCTAGTCGACTCGGATCATGTAACACTTAGATGACTAGAGGGATGTCAATCTGAGTGGGAGTTCATTAAATAATTTGATTAGATGAACTTAATTATCATGAACTTAGTCTAAAACCTTTGCAAAATATGTCTTGTAGATCAAATGGCCAACGCTCATGTCAACATGAACTTCAACGCTTTCCTAGAGAAAACCAAGCTGAAAGATGATGGCAGCAACTATTCGGACTGGGTCCGGAACTTGAGGATCATCCTTATAGCAGCCAAGAAAGATTATGTCCTAGAAGCACCGCTAGGTGAAGCACCCATCCCAGAGAACCAAGACGTTATGAACGCTTGGAAGTCACGTGCTGATGATTACTTCCTCGTTCAGTGCGGCATGCTTTACAGCTTAGAACCGGGGCTCCAAAAGCGTTTTGAGCGACAC
>NW_025241503.1:0-3319 GCF_018294505.1 Triticum aestivum
TCCATGATTATGCTGGCATGGACTCTTTCATCAACGCGATCGATCTGTCCACAGGATTGTGATGGGGACCTGTATGCAGTTGACCAGGGAATCGTTCTGGGATCTCAACACTGGTTGTGCCAGTCCGTCTCGCAGCTACAAGGTTGTCAGCCTCACGAGCAAATATTGTAAGGTTTTCACATTAGAATGTGGCGCCAAGTGGAGGCAGGTGCGGTCTCCTCGAGAACTAGTCTCTACTCGGGGCTACAACAACAGCTCTGTCATCACGGTCAATGGTATCATGCAATTCCTTTATGAGGAAGACTATGTGCCCCTCTTTAATCTCGAAAGTGAGGAATGGATGGTGTCGATCAAGGACCCAACGGGACCTGGTGACAAACTACAAGGGACGATAAGGCCAAGATCTATGACCAAGCTTAATAACGTCTTATGTATGGTTCAACACACGTCAACCAATATATGGCTCCCATGGCTTCATCCCACCATTGACCGGGTGATGCCTTTGACGGTGATGCGTGATGGTCGAATGTTGCTCTTCTATATGTACGACAGATCATCGACAACTTTGACACTGCAAGTCTACGATCCACTCACACAGAAGTGCACACAATAGTTGGAATTTGCGAGCAACCTTTTGGGTGCAAGTCTTTGTGACTTGCACTTGGAATATTTTGTCTCAACAAAAATCTTGTCGGTGGCTTTGCCGAGTGTTTTGACTCCCCTAAGATTTGGCCAGTGGCTGCACCAACTGTTGCCTATTTCAGTGATTTTGAGGGACCAAAAAACAATGTTTGACATGACGTTGAACAGAAGGTTGAATGACCTTGTACTTGAGTGTCTACTTCATGAGATGTTGTAAAGGAACGTGAACATGCAAAGAGCAGAGCTAGAGACGTTGACTCCAGAGAACTTGATGTAACTTTGTGCATTCGGAGATGATGAGCCTGAGACGGCCTTTCTTTTGACAATAAAGTTTGGAGAACTTGACATAACTCTATTTTATTAGCTATAGCACAAGTTTTTCAGTTTGTTCAATCCGCTGTATTATCTTGTTTACTCATGAAGTAAACTGGTTTCACATAAAAAACGACTACTGGTCCGAATATACAGTGACATATGCTAGGAACATATGAACAACTTTTAATCAAGCGTAAATTCGAAGCGAATCCGTTCCTTGAAAGACCGCACGAACCATTGAGAGCATCAATATTCTAGAGAGAGATCAATTTCATAGTAACTACGAGGATTATGGTAATGACATTGTGATGATGAATATAATAGCAAAATAACCAATGTGTACTTAAACTGACTAGACTCGTCCAAATAATTTAGTTGGACTCTTTCTTTTAGTAATGAGTTTTCATAGAAGTTTGTCAATACCAGAGGTTTTAATGGGAGTTGATGTATTGATAATAGAATCCTCTCAGATTTTGTTTGAGGGAATACATTAAAAGAAAATGATGCATCTAGCGAGCAAACTTTTGGTCACTAGCACTCGGGAGCAAACAACATATTTTAGGAAAGTCCATGTCTTTTTTTTTTCTAAATCAGAAGTTTTATTGATTACTTAGACGTAATAGATTCGCGGGTAATACAATCACGGAGAAAGTTCGGAACAAAGTTAGTTGATCCAAAGACACCTCCAACGGACCTCACTAGCTTGATAAGCACGTAGATGGGCAGCCGTATTGGCTTCTCACCCAACATGCGATAAACTAAAACTAATGAAGATTCTGGCTTAAATCCGTGACCTCTTGCATAGAACATGCAATATCAGCTCTTTCAAAGGCTTGAGACGTCCATATAGCTGAACCACTTCCAAAGCATCACTCTTAACCTCTATCTGCTGCCATCCCATGTCACACTATCCATTAGCCGAGTCAACCTCACGACAGGTCTAGAAAGTAACAAACTAGTAGCTCACATTATTGGCAATTGAGTTAGTCTTATTGGCGGGGAGAGCAGGCCGGAGGGAGTGACATGTGTGTGAGCGTTGTGCCATGTGGTGAGAGAGTGAATTGCATTTTTAAGATAAAGGAAAAATGAGCAGCTGTTTGCTTTTTAGGGAAAAGCGGCTGTTTGCTATGATAGAAGTCACATACTTTTTGTATAGTGAAAAATTTCACATACCCTAACACGTCATTTCTGAAGAATAATTACCAACAAAGGATTAACAGGTGAGCTGTTAAAATTGGGGTCCGACTCACTCTACTAAGAAGCACGGTGGTGCTCACTCCAACTAAATACGGCCACCTCCTTCCATCTAGCAGCTGAACAATAAATATATATTATATATGAGGTTATTTTAACTTTTTTATTTTAATATGTGTCTATATGTTCACTTTTTTAAACCAGATATAAAAAATGATGGCTTTAGATGATGCTTTGAAATGTTGATTGACGAAATCATTGACGTAACTATGATGTACCGGTTTGAAAACTCATTCAGTTTTACACAATACGAAGAGATGCATACACGCAATTCATTTTCTTGGTATATCTATTGCACATGATAATGCAAAAGGTGTATTTTTTATGTTTATTTTTCAGACTATGAGATAGATGGAGATGGATAATGTTAGCATCCATAAAAAATCCATCAACATGGGTCCCGAGACACTGTCGTTAGAAGGGACCAAAAATTCATCGATGGTTTGGGAGTTTGGACACATAGGTGCCTATGCTCCTCCTTACCCTGATTTTATGCCACTGGATCTTAGACTGATGCATGCATATTGTAATAAGTGGGAGTATTAGGTGCATTCCATATATGCTTTAAATGGATAATTGATAAGTACCAATAAATGTATGATTTATGTGTCTTAATATCATGCGTCAAGTAAGAAAGGAATAAAATGCAATTTCTCCTTACTGTATTTCCTTTTACATAGAATGAAAACTCCTTTGAAGGTATGTACGCACAACCTTACTATTTTTATAGATTATTATGCATGTGTATTCCTCATGCATAGTATATGCATGCACGTACTAATGTCTTGGGTATGTACCTATCTTTGGCGTATTTTGGAACGATAGTCCATATACATAAAATTTGGGATATGCCACATTCAGATATATTGATTTTGGGTATATAATTTCTAAGTATGTCACATTTTAATTATATTCTTATGATGTATCATTTTTGGGCTATACCATACTTTTGGGTATGTCTCCTGTATCATTTACAGATATGTCTCGAATTAGTATGCATGTATTGAAAAATAGTGTGCCATTTTCTGATATTCCCCATTCAAAGTATATTTCTTTTGTGTAAAAAATATGTGGGTACGATATTTTAGGTATATATATGAACGGAAAA
>NW_025241504.1:0-3318 GCF_018294505.1 Triticum aestivum
TTGTGACATTTGGTAGCACACAAAGTGTTCCTCCGGTAAACGGGAGTTGCACAATCTCATAGTTGCAGGAACTTTGTATAAGTCATGAAGAAAGCAATAGCAACATACTAAACGATCAAGTGCTAAGCTAACGGAATGGGTCAAGTCAATCACATCATTCTCCTAATGATGTGATCCCATTAATCAAATGACAACACATGCCTATGGTTAGGAAACATAACCATCTTTGATCAATGAGCTAGTTCAAGTAGAGGCATACTAGTGACACTATGTTTGTCTATGTATTCACACATGTATCATGTTTCCGGTTAATACAATTCTAGCATGAATAATAAACATTTATCATGATATGAGGAAATAAATAATAACTTTATTATTGCCTCTAGGGCATATTTCCTTCAGTCTCCCACTTGCACTAGAGTCAATAATCTAGATTACATAGTAATGATTCTAACACCCATGGAGTCTTGGTGCTGATCATGTTTTGCTCGTGAGAGAGGCTTAGTCAGCGGGTCTGCAACATTCAGATCCGTATGTATCTTGCAAATCTCTATGTCTCCCACTTGGACTTGGTCCCGAATGGAATTTAAGTGTCTCTTGATGTGCTTGGTCCTCTTGTGAAATCTGGATTCCTTTGCCAAGGCAATTGCACCAGTATTGTCACAGAAGATCTTCATTGGTCCCGATGCACTAGGTACAACACCTAGATCGGAAATGAACTCCTTCATCCAGACTCCTTCATTTGCTTCTTCCGAAGCAGCTATGTACTCCGCTTCACATGTAGATCCCGCCACGACGCTTTGTTTAGAACTGCACCAACTTACAACTCCACCATTTAATAAAAATATGTATCCGGTTTGCGATTTAGAATCGTCCGGACCGGTGTTGCATCATATTATTCATGCACTTGTGCTTCTAATGGTTTTGTGCAAAATATGAGAACCATCACGATGGATGATGTGTTTGTCTACCATGCGCATACTTTCTTTGTTTTGTTTTGTGCATGTGTAGGATACTTGGACTTTGTGTCGACTTCCACTTCACATGAGTTGACCATTAGAGCTCTTGAGAGCGAGCCTCATACATTCTACCACGACTCGCTTCTACACCGTATTTGCTTCCACTTCGGCATTGTGAAGAATGCACAAGGACACGCCTTCAAGGTGACATCCTTCTTGAGCTTGGATATTGTGGATCATACTTCATGTGTTGCTTGCACTATTTGCACGCATGTTCGAGATATTGCTTTCACCCATGATTGCCACATTTCCATGCTTCATGATATACCTTGTGTGTTGCATCCAATTCTTGGTCTACTTGCTACTATCATATGATTGGTTGCACCAATATCATTTCTTCACATATGCCATGTCCCTTTGCTTGTCACATGATTCACTTGATTGCCTCACACATGATGAACACTTGGTATTTCTATTGTGTTGAGCGCCACACTATATTCACTACACCCTGTGCACATTATGCTTGGATTGTCTTGCACTTGACCCATGTGTTTAGACACTTCATTTTATTTGGTGTTGTGAATGATTCTTATGCCTACCATAGACCTTTCATTGAGCAATTTGTGAATGCTTGCTATGACCTCGAGGTAGATGCTTATTCTCTTGTCACACATATTTGCATCTCTACCTCGCATTTGCATACTTGTACCCATGATATCTTTGCTTGTGCTCAATTCATATGCTTACATGTCATGACACAATCCCTTGTCACACCTTATGTTATGCTTGATGACAACACTTGTTTGGTGAATCACCTCTTGAATGCTTGGTTTAGCACTAACGCAAACCACATTTTTTTCCAAGTGTTTGTTCTATTTGTCCCTTTTGAAGGAATCACAAGACGGTGTGACATTGCAGAGTGCCAGTTTCGAGCTACTAGACGAGGAGAGCTTGGTGATCGACAACTTCGACACGGCACCGCCATCTCTTTCCCATGGTGATTTGGTTTTCGATCCGAGGTCAGACCTTTTCCAAGGGGGAGGGGATGATGCGGAGCATCCTACGGTCATCACCATGTCAAGAGTCCGTTTGGCAAGTGACACGTGCGACCTCTTCTCATACATAAAGGTGAATCTTCTCCTTTACACATGCTCACTTGACTCCTTCGAGGATGGTGTACTACTTGACACTTCTCCCGTGGGCATGCATAGGTATTGTTGGAGCTTCACGGATGTCAAGGAGGAGTGCAAGTGCCAAGGAACGACTACACCATCCGCGAGGGAGGCATGGAAGAGAAGATGAAAGAAGACGGAGCTGCGGCATCTACAGCGGCCGGACGACCGACGTGCCACCGGACGTCCGACAATCTACAGCGGGGCCGGACGACCGACGACCTCTGGACCTCCGACAAGTACCAGGGACCGGACGACCGGCACCACCTGTCCAGAGCCAAAACGTCGGATTTCCGACGCCCTCCGGACGTCCGGACCCCCGCGAGCGACCGGACGTCCGACCCCGACCGGACGTCCGACACTGCCTGTGCGCAGCCGGGCCTTTGGCCTTGTATCCCTCTCCCACTTACCCCTTCGTAGCTTAGACTATAAATAGACCTTCCCCTCATCCTTTCTCGGGTTAGCAAATATGATAGCTCATTCTTAGGAGAGCTTTGCTCCTACCTCTACTCTTGAGAGAGAGAGACTACCACTCCCATGGAGTACAAGACCTCCATGTGAGAAGATCCCGAGGGATTCAAGCCCCCCTTCGTGGGAAGATCCTTCTAGGATTCAAGCCCTCATCTCCTTCATAGGATTTGGGATGAACTCTACCTTGTATCTTTCTCTTTGTTGTTCATGTACCTTGTGATCTTGTGTGTTTGATTGTCTAGTGGATGGGTGATTGGACTTGTTCTTGAGTGTTTCCCCTTGTGATTTCTCCCTGTTCTTCCCCGTGTTCATCGTGTTCTTCGAGGGATCCCACTCCAAACGTGAAAGATCGGCCTACACCGGGTTAGCCCTGTATCATGAACCTCCTATAAAATCCGGCGTGACCAAGGAAACTTTTTATACCTTTGATGTCCTTTGGACATGGCATCTTTTCAATAGCATCAACCTTGGCTTTATCTACTTCAATACCTCTTTCAGAAACTTTGTGCCCCAAGATAATATCTTCATTAACCATAAAGTGGCACTTTTCCCAATTCAAGACAAGATTAGTTTCTTCACAGCTCTGCAAAACTCGATCAAGATTGCTTAAGCAATCATCAAAAGAGGAACCATAGACGGAAAAGTCGTCCATGAAAACCTCACAAATCTTTTCGCAAAAGTCAGAGAATATAGCCATCATGCATCTTTGAAAGGTA
>NW_025241505.1:0-1099 GCF_018294505.1 Triticum aestivum
GAAATGATGATACCATGCCAAGTTTCGACATTTTCAGAGTTCATTTCTTAGTGATTTTCAATTTCACGGTCATTTAACTCTCTAAACAAATCGGTAAATGACTGAAAAATACCAAATGATGTCGGAAAGTGTTGAAAATTGATGACGTCGCTTTGAATGGTGCGTACGGAACGCAAAAAAAGTCTAGAGTTGTAACAAGTTTAAAAAAATGAAGTGCCAGTGTAACAGATGAGTTCTCGTCCGAAACCCTGATTCTCCGAAAAAGATTGTCCAGTTTGTACACGAAGTGCGTCCAGTTTTTGCCGTAACCCTCTCTACTCTTTTGCACATGCTATGTGGGTGAAATGATGATACCATTCCAAGTTTCGACATTTTCAGAATTCATTTTGTAGTGATTTGCAATTTCACGGTCATTTAGCTCTCTAAACAAATCGGTAAATAACTGAAAAATAGCAAATGATGTCAGAAAGTGTTGAAAATTGATGAAGTCGCTTTGAACGGTACGTACGGAACGCAAAGAAAGTCTAGAGTTGTAATAAGTTTAAAAAAATGAAGTGCCAGTGTAAAAGATGAGTTCTCGTCCGAAACCTTGATACTCCGAAAGAGATTGTCCAGATTGTACACGAAGTACGTCCAGTTTTTGCCGTAACCCTCTCTACTCTTTTGCACATGCTATGTGGGTGAAATGATGATACCATGCCAAGTTTCGACATTTTCAGAGTTCATTTTGTAGTGATTTTCAATTTCACGGTCATTTAGCTCTCCAAAAAATCGGTAAATGACTGAAAAATACCAAATGATGTCAGAAAGTGTTGAAAATTGATGACGTCGCTTTGAATGGTGCGTACGGAATGCAAAAAAAGTCTGGAGTTGTAATAATTTTAAAAAAATGAAGTGCCAGTGTAACTGATGAGTTCTCGTCCGAAACCCTGATACTCCGAAAGAGATTGTCCAGTTTGTACACGAAGTGCGTCCAGTTTTTTCCGTAACCCTCTCTACTCTTTTGCACATGCTATGTGGGTGAAATGATGATACCATGCCAAGTTTCGACATTTTCAGAGTTCATTTTGTAGTGATTTTCAATTTCACGGTCATTTAG
>NW_025241505.1:1109-2400 GCF_018294505.1 Triticum aestivum
GTACGGAATGCAAAAAAAGTCTGGAGTTGTAATAAGTTTAAAAAAATGAAGTGCCCATGTAACAGATGAGTTCTCGTCAGAAACCCTGATACTTCGAAAGAGATTGTTCAGTTTGTACACTAAGTGCGTCCAGTTTTTGCCGTAACCCTCTCTACTCTTTTGCACATGCTATGTGGGTGAAATGATGATACCATGCCAAGTTTCGACATTTTCAGAGTTCATTTTGTAGTGATTTGCAATTTCACGGTCATTTAGCTCTCTAAACAAATCGGTAAATGACTGAAAAATAGCAAATGATGTCAGAAAGTGTTGAAAATTGATGAAGTCGCTTTGAACGGTACGTACGGAACGCAAAGAAAGTCTAGAGTTGTAATAAGTTTAAAAAAATGAAGTGCCAGTGTAAAAGATGAGTTCTCGTCCGAAACCTTGATACTCCGAAAGAGATTGTCCAGATTGTACACGAAGTGCGTCCAGTTTTTGCCGTAACCCTCTCTACTCTTTTGCACATGCTATGTGGGTGAAATGATGATACCATGCCAAGTTTCGACATTTTCAGAGTTCATTTTGTAGTGATTTTCAATTTCACGGTCATTTAGCTCTCTAAAAAATCGGTAAATGACTGAAAAATACCAAATGATGTCAGAAAGTGTTGAAAATTGATGACGTCGCTTTGAATGGTGCGTACGGAATGCAAAAAAAGTCTGGAGTTGTAATAATTTTAAAAAAATGAAGTGCCAGTGTAACTGATGAGTTCTCGTCCGAAACCCTGATACTCCGAAAGAGATTGTCCAGTTTGTACACGAAGTGCGTCCAGTTTTTTCCGTAACCCTCTCTACTCTTTTGCACATGCTATGTGGGTGAAATGATGATACCATGCCAAGTTTCGACATTTTCAGAGTTCATTTTGTAGTGATTTTCAATTTCACGGTCATTTAGCTCTCTAAACAAATCGGTAAATAACTGAAAAATAGCAAATGATGTCAGAAAGTGTTGAAAATTGATGAAGTCGCTTTGAACGGTACGTACGGAACGCAAAAAAAGTCTAGAGTTGTAATAAGTTTAAAAAAAATGAAGTGCCAGTGTAAAAGATGAGTTCTCGTCCGAAACCTTGATACTCCGAAAGAGATTGTCCAGATTGTACACGAAGTGCGTCCAGTTTTTGCCGTAACCCTCTCTACTCTTTTGCACATGCTATGTGGGTGAAATGATGATACCATGCCAAGTTTCGACATTTTTAGAGTTCATTTTGTAGTGATTTTCAATTTCACGGTCATTTAGCTCTCTAAAAAAA
>NW_025241505.1:2410-3317 GCF_018294505.1 Triticum aestivum
GTTTAAAAAAATGAAGTGCCCATGTAACAGATGAGTTCTCGTCCGAAACCCTGATGCTTCGAAAGAGATTGTCCAGTTTGTACACGAAGTGCGTCCAGTTTTTGCCGTAACCCTCTCTACTCTTTTGCACATGCTATGTGGGTGAAATGATGATACCATGCCAAGTTTCGACATTTTTAGAGTTCATTTTGTAGTGATTTTCAATTTCACGGTCATTTAGCTCTCTAAAAAAATCGGTAAATGACTGAAAAATACCAAATGATGTCAGAAAGTGTTGAAAATTGATGACGTCGCTTTGAATGGTGCGTACGGAATGCAAAAAAAGTCTGGAGCTGTAATAATTTAAAAAAAATGAAGTGCCAGTGTAACAGATGAGTTCTCGTCCGAAACCCTGATACTCCGAAAGAGATTGTCCAGTTTGTACACGAAGTGCGTCCAGTTTTTGCCGTAACCCTCTCTACTCCTTCGCACATGCTATGTGGGTGAAATGATGATACCATTCCAAGTTTTGACATTTTCAGAGTTCATTTTGTAGTGATTTTCAATTTCACGGCCATTTAGCTCTCTAAACAAATCGGTAAATGACTAAAAAATAGCAAATGATGTCAGAAAGTTTTGAAAATTGATGACGTCGGTTTGAATGGTGTGTACGGAACGCAAAAAAGTCTGGAGTTGTAATAAGTTTTAAAAAATGAAGTGCCCATGTAACAGATGAGTTCTCGTCAGAAACCCTGATAGTTCGAAAGAGATTGTCCAGATTGTACACGAAGTGCGTCCAGTTTTTGCCGTAACCGTCTCTACTCTTTTGCACATGCTATGTGGGTGAAATGATGATACCATGCCAAGTTTCGAAATTTTCAGAGTTCATTTTGTAGTGATTTACAATTTCACGGTCATTTAACTCTCT
>NW_025241506.1:0-3317 GCF_018294505.1 Triticum aestivum
AGCAGGCCTTCTCAGAGGAGTGCTCCATCCTACGTGGTTGGCCAACCCTATAGTCGTGCGCAAGGCAAACGGGAAATGGAGGCTTTGTATCGACTTTACCGATGTCAATAAAGCTTGTCCCAAAGACCCATTTCCCTTGCCACGCATCGACCAGATTGTTGACTCCACGGCCGGATGTGACTTGCTTTCATTTCTTGATGCATACTCAGGATACCATCAGATCTTCATGGCAGAAGAGGATGAGGAGAAGACTGCATTCATCACCCCATGTGGCACATACTGTTTCGTACGGATGCCTTCCGGTTTAAAGAATGCTGGTTCAACATTTGCAAGGGTAGTCCATGACGCTTTTGAGCCGCAAATACACAGAAATGTGGAAGCCTACATGGATGACATAGTGGTCAAGAGCAAGGACAAGGCGACTCTGATTCAAGATTTAGATCAAACCTTTGCAAATCTGCGCAAGATCAACCTCAAGCTTAACCCCGAGAAGTGTGTGTTTGGAGTCCCCTCCGGCAAGCTTCTCGGGTTCTTCGTGTCTCAGCGGGGAATTGAAGCCAATCCCGACAAGATCAAGGCCATTGATCAGATTTAAGCACCAAAGCGCGTCAAGGATGTACGAAGACTTGCCGGTTGCATAGCTGCTCTCAGCAGGTTTATCTCTAGGTCTGCTGAGCGCGCCCTGCCATTTTTCAAAATATTGAAAAAGGCAGGTCCAATGAAATGGACTTCGGAAGCGGAGGCTGCACTGTAGGACTTAAAGAGATACCTGTCCTCCACTCCAACACTTGTCGCACCTAAGCCACAAGAGAAGTTGCTGCTATATATAGCGGCAACCAATCAAGTGGTTAGTGCTGCGTTAGTAGCGGAGAGGAAGGTGGATGATGAGCCAGCAACCACGACAGATGCATCCAGCGACAAGCAGGGGACTTCACCAGCAAGCTCTGGTCCCGACAAAGATGGATCTGCGCAGGCGCGTGAGAAGATGCAGAAAAGAATGGTGCAGCGCCCTGTTTACTTTGTCAGTTCCCTTCTGCAGGGGGCTAGGTCAAGGTACTCTGGTGTGCATAAATTGCTTTTCGGCCTTCTCATGGCCTCGAGAAAGCTGCACCATTACTTCCAAGCACATGAGATCACAGTCGTCACTCATTTTCCGCTGAAGAGGATACTACAAAATCCAGAAGCAACAGGCAGGATTGTCGAGTGGGCACTGGAACTGTCAAGCTTTGGCCTCAAGTTTGAGAGCACTTCAACTATCCAAAGCAGAGCATTGGCGGAGTTCATAGCAGAATGGACGCCAACACAAGATGAAGAAATTCCAGAAACGAGCATCCCCGTCAAGGAAGCAAGCAAAGAGTGGCTGATGTACTTTGATGGTGCCTTCTCGCTGCAAGGCGCCGGTGTGGGCGTGCTACTTGTTGCACCCACCAGAGAGCACATCAAGTACGTAGTCCAGATGCACTTTCCCAAGGAGCAAGCAATGAACAATACCGCAGAGTATGAAGGTTTGCTTGCCGGTCTCAGGATTGCAGCAGACCTTGGGATCAAGAAGCTCATTGTCAGGGGTGACTCACAGCTTGTCGTTCGCCAAGTGAACAAGAATTATCAGAGTCCGTTGATGGAAGCTTACGTTGATGAAGTGAGAAAGCTAGAAGAGCACTTTGACGGCCTACAGATGGAACATGTTCCAAGAGCTCAGAACAACATTGCCGATGGCGTGTCAAAGTGCGCCGCACTTAAGTTACCTGTGGAACCAGGGATCTTTGTGCTCAAACTGACTCAACCGTCTGTACCTCCAGCAACTGGACGGAGCAAGAAGAGGAAGTTGATTTCTGGTGACTATTTTCCGGCAGAGCTCCCCGAAGCCGCCGCCAAGAAGGTCCTCAAGATCAACACCAAGGGTGCTGAGGAGCAGTCTGCTCCGGCAAGCCCTAGGGTTTGTTCCGTTCAAGCAGACGCTCCCGACAAGTTTTGCTCCGGCAAGCTTGCCGGGGAACGTCAAGCTCCGGCTGAGCCGCAGGTTCTCGCCGTAGAAGCAGATGCTCCCGCAGCAGCAGATGTGCCTTTAGTCCTTGTTGTCGAGCCGCAAGCTCCAGCATGGGCACAGCAGATTGTCCATTTCCTTCAGACAGGAGAACTCCCCGAAGAGCAAGAAGAAGCGGAAAGAGTAGCCCGGAAGTCAAGTATGTACCAGTTTGTCGACAACACACTGTACAGAAGAAGACTCAACGACATGAAATTGAAGTGTATTCACCGGGAAGACGGACAAAAGCTGTTGGCAGAGATACATGGAGGCATATGTGGTCACCACATTGGCGCAAGAGCACTTGCCGGCAAAGCATTCCGGCAAGGTTTCTTTTGGCCGACAGCCCTCCAGGATGCAACTGCACAAGCAACCAAGTGTGAAGCATGCTAGTTCCATTCCAAGCAGATACACCAGCCAGCTCAAGCTCTCCAGACGATCCCTTTATCCTGGCCATTTTCGGTCTGGGGGCTCGACATCCTCGGCCCCTTTCCCTGAGCTGTCGGGGGCTTTGAGTACTTGTACGTTGCAATCGACAAGTTCACAAAGTGGCCGGAAGTGGAAGCAGTGAGGAAGGTGACAACACAGTCAGCAGTCAAGTTCTTCAGGTCAATTGTTTGCAGCTTCGGGATCCCTAACAGGATCATCACCGACAACGGCACGCAATTCACGAGCCGCACCTTCATGCAGTATGTCCAAGATCTTGGAGCCAAGGTCTGCTTCGCTTCTGTTGCTCATCCGAGAAGTAACGGTCAAGCGGAGAGGGCGAATGCTGAAGTGCTGCGCGGGCTCAAGACTAGGACTTTCGACAGGCTGCACAAGTGCGGAAAGAACTGGATTGAGGAGCTGCCGGTGGTTCTTTGGTCGATCAGGATGATGCCAAATCGAGCCACTGGCCAGACACCTTTCGCTCTAGTCTATGGAGCAGAGGCAGTTCTCCCCACGGAACTCGTATATGGGTCACCTCGAGTGCTCGCTTATGATGAGCTTGAGCAAGAGCAGTTGCGACAAGATGACGCGCTGCTCCTTGAGGAGGACCGTCTTCAGGCCACTGTACGAGCTGCTCGATACCAACAAGCTTTGCGCCGCTACCATAGCCGCAAAGTTAATGCCAGAAGTCTCGATGAAGGCAACCTTGTTCTTCGGCGCGTTCAGTCCGCCAAAAATTCCAACAAGTTGATGCCGAAGTGGGAAGGCCCTTACCGGGTGAAACGAGTCACTAGGCCTGGCGCTGTCCGCCTTGAGACCGAAGATGGCATTCCGGTGAGCAACTCCTGGAACATTGAGCATCTTC
>NW_025241507.1:0-3317 GCF_018294505.1 Triticum aestivum
GTGCGGAAGCGTTCAAGAGAACGGGGTTGAGGGAGTCGTTCTCGTCGTGATCCAAATCACCAGAGATCCTAGCGCCGAACGGACGGCACCTCCGCGTTCAACACATGTACGGTCAGCGTGACATCTCCTCCTTCTTGATCCAGCAAGGGGGGAAGGAGAGGTTGATGAAGATCTAGCAGCACGACGGCGTGGTGGTGGATGCAGCAGGGCTCTGGCAGGGCTTCGCCAAGCAACTACGGGAGGAGGAGGTGTAGTAGGGAGGGGAGGGAGGCGCCAGGGTGTTGGGTGCGGCTGCCCTCCCACCCCCCCCCTCTTTATATAGGGAACCCGGGGGGGCGCCGGCCCTAGAGATGGGATCTCTAGGGGGCGGCGGCCAAGGGGGGTGGAGTGCCCCCCAAGGCAAGAGGAGGCGCCCCCTCCCCTAGGGTTCCCAACCCTAGGCGCAGAGGGGGGCCAGGGGGGCACACCAGCCCACTAGGGGCTGGTTTCCCTCCCACTTCAGCCCATGGGGCCCTCCAGGATAGGTGGCCCCACCCGGTTGACCCCCGGGACCCTTCCGGTGGTCCCGGTACAATACCGGTGGACCCCGAAACTTTCCCGATGGCCGAAACTCGACTTCCCATATATAATTCTTTACCTCCGGACCATTTTGGAACTCCTCGTGACATCCGGGATCTCATCCGGGACTCTGAACAACTTTCGGTTTGCTGCATACTCATATTCATACAACCCTAGCATCACTGAACCTTAAGTGTGTAGACCCTACGGGTTCGGGAGACATGTAGACATGATCGAGATGGCTCTCCGGTCAATAACCAACAGCGGGATCTGGATACCCATGTTGGCTCCCACATACTCCTCGATGATCTCATCGGATGAACCATGATGTCGAGGATTTAAGCAACCCCGTATACAATTCCCTTTGTCAAGCGGTACGTTACTTGCCCGAGATTCGATCTCGGTATCCCAATACCTCGTTCAATCTCGTTACCGGCAAGTCACTTTACTCGTACCGTAATGCATGATCCCGTGACCAGACACTTGGTCACTTTGAGCTCATTATGATGATGCATTACCGAGTGGGCCCAAAGATACCTCTCCGTCATACGGAGTGACAAATCCCAGTCTCGATCCGTGTCAACCCAACAGACACTTTCGGAGATACCTATAGTGCACCTTTATAGTCACCCAGTTACATTGTGACGTTTGGTACACCCAAAGCACTCCTACGGTATCCGGGAGTTACACGATCTCATGGTCTAAGGAAAAGATACTTGACATTGGAAAAGCTCTAGCAAAACGGACTACACGATCTTGTGCTATGCTTAGGATTGGGTCTTGTCCATCACATCATTCTCCTAATGATGTGATCCGGTTATCAACGACATCCAATGTCCATAGTCAGGAAACCATGACTATCTGTTGATCAACGAGCTAGTCAACTAGAGGCTCACTAGGGACATGTTGTGGTCTAAGTATTCACACGTGTATTACGATTTCCGGATAATACAATTATAGCATGAATAAAAGACAATTATCATGAACAAGGAAATATAATAATAATCATTTTATTATTGCCTCTAGGGCATATTTCCAACAGTGGCCTGGGTCCAAAGTAATAGAAGTAGCACAAAAACATTTTTTTAGTGTAGGATTTTCCTTGATCAAGCCTGCCTGCTAGAATCGCCAGTGCTTGAAAGGAAAAGTGAATGAAAAACATAGGAATTGGAAAGTTTCCTATGGTACTACTTTTCATGAATTTGGTGCAAAGGAATGGAGCGAAGGAAAATTGTAGGATTTGTTCCTTTAGTGTCTCCTTGAAAGAAAAATCGTAGGAATTCTAATTTCCACGTGTCCTCCTTTTCATATTCCTATTCATGAAGCACAAGACTAAGAGATAGTAGCATAATAGCATTATAACCGTACATTTTCTTGTGGTTTGACTTAATCTCACCATGCTTTTTTGCATCCTGTGATCTTCCAATTCTTGTGAATCAAACACCCAGATTGGTAGAAATCCTGTGTTTTTAAATTCTCTATTTTGCACGTGCATTCCTATCCTATTCCTGTCTATTTCCTATCCCTGCATTGTTAGAATCCTCAAATTCAAACAAGCCCTTACACAATTACTTCTGTTACAGATATGTGTCAAAGAAAACCTTGTGTGGTTTGTCCTGCTCCTGCGGCACTGTGTTCCACCCTAGCTCAGCTGCTCCAACGACGGAAGGGTTCACCACAGCAGGGATCCGCTCTCCAGACTGTCTTTCGCCGCCTCAGATCTTCTTCCCCGCCGCCGACAGCCACGACAACTGCATTACCATCATCAACTAAGCAGATGACCTTGAGGAATACACGGGTCCGCAAGAGAGGTCGCACTCTTCCGTGTCTGCTTAAGTTATGCATCGCTTAATATGATGACATGCTACATTATCGTCGTGTTCACCTATTAGACTCCGAGTCAGGTCCAAACTAATGCTGAAACTTGAGTTTTTAAATGGTTGCGGGGTACATATTGGGGAAGCAGTTAGTACTATTTGTCTACTATCTGGTTAATCTCGGGTGTCTACTATGAGTTTCATGTTGGGTGCAAACAAACATTAAAGGATCCATTATCTGTATTTTTTAACTAAAGCTATTATCTGCCTGCTATCATTGGTTTTGGATCTATCCACAGTTTGCTACCATCACTCTGGATTTGTGCATGCACTCCTTACATAATCTCAATATGTTTTATTCCTATGCATGCCAGTTATTGTACACAATGGAACTGATCATGTAGAGCAAAAGAGACGAGCCTTGCGTGGCAATAAAATTGCATGCAGACGTCGCTCCATGGTGGGCGCAAAGGCAGCCCCCCTCCACCCATTTCGGATCGTACTCAAGAGGAAGATAACTGTTCTGAGGGGGATTTAGAAGGAGAAGACCACTCCTATTTACCCCATGAGGTCTTCGCTCTAACTTGGCATGCTGATGTTGGTAATATCATGCATATGGTGCCTTGCATTGCTTACTTTATACATCAAAGATGTCATCTGCTTAGTTTAGACATGCTTTGTGTCAATGCCATATGTTTAGTTTCTTTATCGTATATGTGAATCATGCAATGCCATCTTGTTTAGCCAGGCATCATATACGTGAATTTTGCAATGCCACCCTGGTTAGGAATTATATCATGCCATCATTTTTTATTGTGTTAAATTTGTCAACAATTTTTGTACATTCAATTACTCTTCCTGTGCATCAGCCATTCGGCACGATCATGGAAAAATATGGAGTGGAAACAAGGTCTTCAGAGCAGACAATGCTATCTGACGAAG
>NW_025241508.1:0-3317 GCF_018294505.1 Triticum aestivum
GGGGGGGGGATATGGTATGCGCGAGCTACCAAGGAAGATGGCGCGGGTGGGCGAGCAGTGAGCGGGGGGAAATGGTGTGCGGCCAACGATGGGGAAGATAGGAGGAAGAAGAAGAGAGGAGGAAGAAGAGTGAAAGACGGGGAAGAAAGTGCATTAAATCTCAATTCTACTAGTACTACTACCAGGATATACCGTCCTTTGGAGTGTAAATAGTTACATCGATGACATGTGGGTCTACCTCAAGAGGGCCCATATGTCAGTTAATGGAGGAGAGAGGTGCGTAGGCGTATTTGCGGAAGCGTGCTCTACTGGCAAACATGATGGCAGTATTGGGTAAGGCTGATTTAGTAACACCAACACGCTGGTTCAGCTTATTAATTAAGTGTCCCATCTGCTGCAGCGTGTATTGTTACTTCACTGCGAAGACTAGTTGAATAGTTCTCTCTAACCAAGATTGGGAATAATGGATTGTTAAGACTTCCTATCTACAGTATCCTTATGCCTCTACGGTCACTTCACTCATTTTGCTCCGTACTTAGTCACTTGTTGAAATATCTAGAAAGACAAATACTCCGTATTTGGGAACAGAGGGAGGCTTTTACTCCGTATTTGGGAACAGAGGGAGTATCATCATATGGAGGGAACAGAGGAAGCTTGAAATATGAACATGTCAATAGGAGGGAGTAAAAGCCTCATGCATGCATGCATGCATGCATGCAACATGCAACACTCACACGTACACATGGACGCAAGCAACACTCACGCACCCATGCGGCACACAACACACGACAAAACACACACGCTCACGCTCAAGTGCTCAACCTACTCCCTACGCCCATGAAAGATTGTACATTTAGAGACTTACATATTGACCAGGGCATAATTAACGCCCAAAAGTAGCAGACTTATGTGTGCATGCGGCCATTGAGAGAATAAGATTAAATGAAGGTTGTTGCATGCTGTAATTAAGGATAGACATGTAGCCTATACCTAGCCTATACCTAGAGCACAATTTGGTGCATTAGTCAATCAATATCGATTTAGATTAAAGGCTAAATGCATTAGAAGTGTAGATGTACTACACTCTTTGTTTTTTAGCCGATGTACACCCTCTGTTGGAAGACCGAGGGAGTACACGTGCATGCACTCACATACACATCCAGGGTGGTTCGCGTGCAAGGGTTGGACTCCTGTCGCGCTTGTGTAAAGTTTTGTTTAACTGATTTCTTTGCTCTGCCAACTAACAGGTGGGACCCAAAAACCAGGTGACAATTTAGCCAGTCAACAAAGTGCCATGTCGACTATGTGGCCGGTCAGTAGGGTGCAATACGGTGCTCTACGATGAGCTAGTGATCGTATAATCACCGCAAAACTATATACAGTGACCATAAAGAGAGTATTGTTACATACGTTGACCGCCAGTGTATTTTTCTCGTTTCAAATTAAACCATATTAACCAGAAAGGACACAGTATGGACTAGTACTGGTATTGCTTTGATGTGTCCCGTCAACTCGCTGAATGAGGAGAAGCTTGCTTACTACACCTCTCCCTCGCCCACGCGCGCGGTGGCTTGCAGGACGAGGAGAGGGTTTTGACTACAACGCCATCTCCCTCTCCCTCGCCTTCTCCCTCCCGGTGGACGTGCAGCGGTTCAATCGGTGTCAGATTGCCAGAAGCATATTGTACTGTAGTATCATCATTGTTGGACCTTCCGAAGAGGCGAAGAGCCAAGTGCAAGGTTCACACAAGTACGAACTGTTGAACCTCCCAAAGAGGCAAAGAGCCAAGCGCAAGGTTTTATAGGAGTTGTCTTCCTAGTAGGAGTATACTACAACTATAGCGAACGATGCTACTGTATGATGCCGCCACATCACCTATATCCAAAGCTGTGCCACCTTTTTTATCAAAGAGCGTGTTGGAGCCCGTGCAACAACCACACAAGTTGCATGTACACATAACACATTTACTAGTAATAAATTCTAAAGGACAAATGCTAGCATGCCACACAAGTTCATCTCCAATTCATGTGATAAATTTGTGCACGACTAGTCTACATATATTCACAACGCTACCGTTACAATTTACCGTACTCCACTTACACGTTATAGATGGGCTACATGTCCTCCTCCAGGTTCCAGTCCCAGGTGTTCTTCATGGATGGCACGATCCATAGCGGTGAGCAACAGCATCATTGTCGCAGCTTTCTAGTCCGGTTCCACACGATGGAGACTCATCGAAGCTGAAGTGGCAAAAATCAGGGATAGCGTGTCCCAGCATGTCATTCATCTGACGATGCGCACTGAAGGCACAACCATGCTTCACGAACGGCAGGCCTTGGTGTCGTGCACGGAAGGTGGCATCCGCTTCACAATGGGGTAGCTGTCCCCAATGAAAAGCGTGTACTCTCCAAGAGTGTTCCTCGGCACCCACATAGAATCACGGGGGTCGAACCCGACGCCATTCATCTGGTACACGCGGCATCTCAGATCTAGACACATGGTGACGTACATAGTCAAGGTCAATGCATAGTAATGTTGTGCTCAAATAAGGCGGTCAATAATACTGTGCAGCAAATAGTACTACTCCGGTATAGAGGAAGTAAAATAACTGGCTTATTATATGTAGCCACTCTTGGCTACATGGATGAGATAGTAAGACATGGAAAAACAAAAATGGTGGCAGCTAGTGGGTTCAAGTCTTCAAGGGCCTACCCATCTATACGCATCCTCCGAGGTAAAAAGTACTCCTACTAGTACTAGTAAGTAGTACAACAATGAAAGAGAAGGTGAGAGGGTTAAAAATGGAATACTTGGGTAGATGGTAACGGCCCGATCGTTGTAGATTGTGTGACCATGTTGCACAGCAGTGGTACCATGGGTAACGACTGGTAAGATAGTTGATCCCAATATGCCAAAGTCAGTTACAAGGTTCTAGGTTAGACCGAATCGCGGATGCAAATGCACATCCAGGATCGGCGATCTTATTTTGATCGGGGGATGACTGGTCCCTGCAAAATAATGGAGTACTGTTAGGGATGAAAATGATGGTTTGTGCATTCCGTTTGTAATCTCCCGTACCATAGGATGGCAACCAGATGAAACAAGTCCCCTGGCTTGTACCGCGGAGATGCGACCTAGATGACGCACGACGTCTTCGAACGTGTAGGGGTGCAAATCTGCCGCCACCAACATGTGCCAGCCTCTGCCGTTACTGCCTCTTGCATTGATGGCAATCCTTATGTCGAATACCGCGATGAGATAGTAATTGTCATAGCCTCGCCGCTTTATCAGCGGGTCCGCAATTTCTATCTTCTTCA
>NW_025241509.1:0-3317 GCF_018294505.1 Triticum aestivum
ATCTACACGGATTGTCTTCGTCTCGTCGAAACGATCGATTTTGATATAAAAATCGTTCAAATCCGAGTTCTTATGCAAAAGTTGAGCCATCGGAATGTAGCCCTGTCAGGAGGCAAAGTGTGGCGCGCCCCACCAGACGCCATGTCTGATGGGTAGCGCGAGGGACGGATGTTTTGCGTCACAGTCCGTTTTGCGCGAGCTATTTGACCCTCAAGATGACCTCTGATGAAAAATCGTTCAACATGAAAGTTTTTCGTCTCGTCGAAACGGTCAAGATTGCTTTTGGACTCGTTTCCATCCGAGGTCGTTTACTGCCTCAAACATGACCCACAAGGTGCAGCCAGGTTGTAAACCGAACCGTTTTGGAAAGTTCGGATAAAACCAGTCCGAATTTGACTAGGGTTTTGGACGTGAATTGATGCAATTTTATTGTAAGGAAAGCCTAGATGAATCCTTTTCTTGTACGGGAAGTCCAGCCGCCTCTTATATATGTTGGGGGTGACGGCCGATTGAACAACACACAATCGCAAAACACATCTACAGCTTTTTCATCTACGTCTTGTCCCTCCCTCGTTCTTGCTCCCTCATCCTTCGTTGTTCTTCGTGTTGAAGAGCTGCGGACCGCGAGGCTCTAGGAGCGGCTTGACCGACCTAGGGCAGCCCATAGCCGCTGCACTCCCCGACGGGGTCCCTCCCGGGAGTGTAGGGTTTCGGGTCCTCAAAAGCTCTCGCCGGTCGACTTGCGAATCGCGCTTCCGGTGAGACTCCTTCGACGTGAGCTGCGGTGCATCACCCCCGGCGTCGAGGATACACGTGACGTGTTCGTGTGCGAACACACTTTTTGGCGATTCCGCTGGGGACTCAAGATCAATCCTTATCATCCACCATGTCTGATCTTCCCAAGCCATCTGAGGTAGACGTCGATAACATCATTAAGCCCAGTCTTGATGAGATATCGGCCGATCATCGCCAAGTCTATGAGGAGTACAAGAAGGCGCGCGAGGAGAAGGACTTGCAGGAGTTCCTTGCAAAGTTCAAGAAGGATCGCCAAGGCAACATCACTCCGATTGAAGAAATCAAGTTCCCTCCTCTTCAAGCCGAGCAGGTTAAACCCTCTATAAGTACTGCCTTTTCTCCTGAGCAGTGGGCTGAGATTGAAAGTCGTATTGCTGATGGTAACAATCTAGTCTATCAAACTTTCATAGAAAATACTAATGCTCAGAAGAATACATCTCAATCATCTAGTGGTAATGATGGTGTAGCTGCTAGTGTGCAAAACCCTAATCTGGCTTTACCTATTGCATCGGCGCCTCCCGTGCCGATGGCTTATTATCCTACCCAAACAAATCAGATTGTGACTGCACCCATCAACCCTATTATAAGCATGCCAGGTTCGGTGGCAACACCGAACCAAACCCTACCTACAGCTACAACCACTCGACCACTACTAAATTATGGGTCGACATACATGCCACAATTCCTACCTATAGCTAGTAACCCTACTCCTCCTATGCCACTGCCACAAGCTTCATCGTCCACGATGGATGATGGTCTAGCTAATCTTAGAGAGGAGATGGCTAAGATGCTTCGAGAGAATTTTGGAGTTGAGTTACCTCGGAATCGGGTTTACCAAAAGCCGTACCCCGAGTACTTTGATGCCATCTAGTGCCCTCCAGGATATAAAATTCCAGATTTGTTAAATTTAATGGAGAAGGCACAAAAACCACATGGGAGCATGTTACTCAATATTTAGCACAATTGGGTGAGGCAGGCTCATTGAATGAATTGAAAGTGCGTTTATTTCCTTTATCATTAACTGGTACCGCATTTTCATGGTTTTCTTCTTTACCACATGGTTCCATTCGGGTTTGGTCGCAGCTAGAGCAGAAGTTTCATGATCACTTTTATAGCGGCGACAACGAACTCAAGTTGTCACATCTAACATCGGTTAAACAGAAGCATGATGAATCGGTCTCCGATTACGTCAAGAGATTCAGAGAAACAAAAAACCGGTGTTTTAGTTTGGTGGTAACCGAGAGAGACTTAGCAGACCTAGTGCTGAGTGGTTTGAGGACTCCCATTAGAGAAAAGCTAGAAGGGTATGAGTTCTTAAATATCAGCCAAGTCTTACAAAGGGCTTAGGCTCAGGAAAGCCGAAGCAAAGACCTCGGAGAAGTGCATAGATACAAAACCGATCGTCCAAAGATGAATATGGTGGAATATGATAGTGATCACTCGGACGATGAGGGTGATGTTTTTGCTACTGAATTTGTTTGGCCGTCTAAGGCCAAACCCTTTACTTGCAATGATCTGAAACCGATTCATAAGAATCGTGATGAAGAGATGAAGTTTACTTTTAACATTGCTAAGTGTGATAGAATATTTGATGCTTTGCTGCAGGCTAAGATTATTAGAATATCTCATACTTTACCGCCGTTTGAAGAGCTGAAACGGTGCGCTTATTGCAAGTATCATAATTCTTTTTCTCATGCTACTAATGATTGCAATGTTTTTCGACGGCAGATACAATCGGCCATTAATGACGGACGATTGAACTTTTCTGAGATGCAAGTTGATAAACAGCCATTTCCAATGAATACCATGGAGTTGGAGGGGAAGAAACTACTCATTCGGCCGGAGGTTGCCGAATCTGCTAATAAAGCTAATGTCATTGTTGGTGAGCCCAGGAAAGACAAGGAGGGCGACAAGGTCTTGGGGAGACAGGTTGTGCTTGACAAGCAACCCGGTGGCAAGGAGATAATCAAAATCACCATCAAGAATCCTACACTCGGGGGGCAACCACAAGTGCAAGAGAACACTCATGTCAAATTTGTTAAGCCCAAGGGTCCAGAGGTTGGCAAGTGGAAGACGAATGAAGTTAAAGTGCAGCGCAAGAGAATCAAGCCAACTTTTGATATGCTGTTGTCCAAGTATGCCAATCAAGCGGCCGGTTCTAGCTCTAACCGGTCATCAAATTTGAAGCGCTCGAGATCACCTCCGAGGGAAGAATCTCATCATCGCGCAAGGCCATATGGGTCATGGGCACCAGGACCATGGATGGTGCCGCCCCCCTATGCGCCATACTACATGGGAGGCTTCAATGGGGGATGGGGGCAGCCCCCAATGGCCCCTTATGCTTTTCATCCGGGTTGGGCAGAACTAAGGAGGCCCATTCATGAGAGACTTTCTTATCCCACACGAGGCCGTTTGAACAATGGTGTCAATCGGAAAATGCAAGATAATCAAAAAAGGGTCAACTGGCAAGTGTGGCGTGCCAAATCACCAAGTGCTGAAATTTCAGAGCCTAGCAAGCAAAA
>NW_025241510.1:0-3317 GCF_018294505.1 Triticum aestivum
GATTTTTGGCCAAATCGAGGCTTGAGTAGGTTGGTGAAGGATGCTAGACTAGTTGGATTGATATTTGGTAGGAGTATTTTTGAATTTGGCACCCTCGGTAGTACCGGATTTGGCCGCAGATGTAGTCAAACTGTCGTCCTCCGCCTCGAGCGGTACTGCCGCTCCTCAGGAGCGGTACTACCGCTTGTAGACAAAAGGCGGTACTACCGCTGCCCAGTAGCGGCACTACCGCGGGGTGCCAGCCTCCACTTTATTCATACCAAATGTCGATTTGTGTTGCTTTTTCTACTGGCTTATGCTTGTTTTTCTCCTTTTTCTTGTGTTCTTGTGTTGGTTCCAAGTGATGGCCCTTCAGAGCACCCTGTCCGTCGTGTCAACCCCGGACGTTCTGGTTCAAAATGCTATCACACTTCTGAGGCAGCGGTTGCTTCCTTAAGTGTTCCTCCACCACAGCCGAAGAAGCAAATTGCGAGCAAGCCCAAGAAGGGGGGCAATTCTGTGACTGAGATGACTGCCAAGGAGTTCTGGGAGAGGCGTCGGCGCAACCCATATGAGCAAGATCAAGAACCCACTCTTGTCAACCACCCATTCTAGAACCGATTTCAGTGGGTTGTCTTCTTTGATGTGCTCAAGGCAAAGAAGAACCTCTACGTTTGTGTCCACTCCATCGACATTGCCCATTTGGAGAAAGATCCTGCCTAGTTTGGCGAAGCACTACAGATGTGTACTCAGTTGAATATTCTCAAGATCATGGAGTTCAACAAGGACTTTGATGCAGATTTGGTGGCTCAATTTTATGCCACGGTCCATCTTGGCACTGATGAGGAAAGAACTTTGACTTGGATGACAAATGGCAAACTTCTCTCTGAAAATGGAAGGCGTTCATGCAATTGTTTGGGATTGAAGATCAAGGGCTTGAGAACCCGGTTGGCTTTCGTCCTCACTGAAATGCAACTTCTACTCACAAGCAATCTCTCTGGCCTTACTGCACATTGAAGATTAACCTCGAGACGCAGAAGAAGAACTACGAGCTACCTACTTTTCTGGACATCCTTCGTCGCATCTTCAGGGAGACCCTTTTCCCTCGCATTGGGAACTTGGATATGGTTCATTCGTTCCTTGTGGACATGTTACTTTTCTACCAGCATGAGAAGGAAAACAACACTGGAGATTCCTTGGATATTTCTCATGTCATGTGGTCTGAGCTCGTCTCTACCATCTCTGAGCGCAAGTGCCCCATCTATGCTCCATTTCTCATGTTACTTATTGAGAAGGCATGGGGCACACTTATCCTGGTGTAGTGCTGGAAACTAGTGAGTTGGTCTCTCACGAGGTTAAGCGTCTGAGAAAGAAGGAGCTCTAGGGCACTCCCATTCTGAAGTCTGGGATTCCGTCAGGTGCTGATGAGGTTGAGGCAGAGGCTGATGCTGATGAGGAGGAGGACTATGTGCCCTTTGGAGCGGAGCCTCATGGGCCAAGAAGCTGAAGCGCAAGATGAAGAAACTTTTCTGCATGGAGTATCATGGGCAGTATATGGCTCATGTGTCTGAGAAGAAGGCCAAGAGTCGTCACAAGGAGCTCATGCGTCAGTTTGGGGCTACCGTTAACAGTGGAATCCGAGGACAAGATCACTAATGAGGAGGAGTGGATTCAGCAGCACTGCCCTTGGACAGACTCAGACACCGAGCATCCCTCTACCAATGACGGAGGTGCGGGTGACCACGCGGGGATGTGATGATGGAGATCTTCAGCTTTGCTATCACCTGTGACCGTAGCAGCACTCTTTACCCGTTTGGTGTCTCGATGCCAAAGGGGGAGAGAGTTTAGGGATTTGTCGAGTTGCGAGTGTTTCTTATTTGCCTTGTCTTTCTCTCTTGCAAACTCTTTTATCGTCATTTGCTTTGGTTTGGTTTGTGCTCGTGAGACCTAGTTACCCTATCATATGGTGTGAGACATATGCTACCCTATCTTATTATTATCTATGTATGTCGAGTACTTTGCATGTATGTCGAGTCCATTCCGGAAGAAGAAGAGGAAGAAGAAGAGGAGTGTGGCCCCGAGGACACCAAATATGCTTACCATGAGCACATGGCTCTTGTGCCAAGGCAATTTTTGAGCAACAAGAGGAATCCAAGGCCCACCTTCAACAAGAACAACTCAAGTGGGTCAAAGAACAAGCAACGTGTAAGAACTTGCTACAATTGTGGCAATGTGAGTCACTTTGTAGTGGATTGCCCTTATGATAAGAGGGAAGACAATGGTGGCAAACTCATTCATAAAGATAAAGCCAAGTCCTTCCCTAGCAAGAACAACTTCACCAAGAATACACCTCCAAAGGGCTTGGTGGCACATGAAGAGTACCCCTCCAATGATGAGGATGAAGATACAAGTGGAGAAGGAATGGAAACGACAACCATTGCCATTGCTACATCTTCTCCCTCCAAGGTGTCTCTCTTTAGCACCCCCAATGAAAACACCATTGCCAAGTGTCTCATGGCCAAAGATATCAACAAGGTAACTCCTAACATCAAAAGCACCATCATTACTACTCCTTATTTGTTAGATTGTGTTGATGATAGTGGGGTGGAGAAAGTTGATGAGAATGAGTTCACCAAGTTTGTGAGCAAGATCAAGGGTGAGTCCAAGAAGCACTTTGTTGCTCTCTTGGAACAACTTGGTGCAGCCAATGATATCTATCTCCAAGTTGGAGGAGCATAGTCGTGACTATTCCGATGAGATTTTGGATCTTTCCATTGCTTTAAAGGAAGAGCAAGATCTTCGTTTGACTCTTGATGAGTCACACAACGTTGATCATGCTAAATTACAAAAAGATCTTGATCATGCTATTGTTCTCACTCGTGTGCTTAAATCTAAGAAAGCCGAACTTTGGGTTGGCCATGCTAGACTCAAGGAAGAGTTTATATGCTTGAGAAGGCTCACAAGGTATTGAAGGGTGTTCATGCCTCTCTCAAAGAGTCTCATGATCAACTCCAAGTGAAGCTAACCAAGGAGATTTCCACTTGTCCTCCTTTCATTCTAATTGATAATGCCTATGGTACTAACCCTTGTTGTGAGCATGTGCATCTTGTGGAGGAAAATATTAAGTTTAAAGAGCAACTTGAGAAGGGCCTTGTAACTTGCATACAAGGCGAGAAGAACCTCAACGACCTTTTGAGCAACCAAAAGGAAGTTGTAGGAAAGGGAGGACTTGGGTTTGTACCCAAGTCAAAGAAGAAGAAGAAGAAGAAGAAGAAGAAGAAGAAGAAGAAGAAGAAGAAGAAGAAGAAGAAGAAGAAGAAGAAGAAGAAGAAGAAGAA
>NW_025241511.1:0-3317 GCF_018294505.1 Triticum aestivum
AGGGCCATCGCTGATGCGCCGGTGCTCCTAGTGACGCGCGAGGTAGATGAAGAGGGCGTCGTCGTCCATGGCCCTGCTGTGCTCAACATAGAAAACCCCGAGCGAGGGTAAAAAAACCTTTGGCCACTGGGGTTCCCAACAGCGGCGCACCCGATGGGGTCCCCTCCGGCGGTGCATTCGAACCCAGGACCAGCAGGCCCGGATACGGCAGTGGAGCCGGAGCGGCCGACACTGCATTGGCCGGAGGACGCGGCCTGGTGCGGAAGGGAGACGGTGCGCATATGGCCACCATCAGGTCAATGGTTGTTGGCGAGGACGGCCACCCACCGGTCTTGGATTGGGCTACTGCCCGCGATGATGGGGGTGAGAGGGGCGCGGCGGCGGGCATGCCATCAGAGGAGAGCACGAAGGGGCGGTGAGGAAAGTGAGAGAGAGCGGTGTGAATGGGAACTGGAGAGAGGGATGTGAGTTATGAGATGTCTCGTCCGTCTCCCGCGCTCCTTGATCCGTGCAGTGAAGGGGCACGCATGGCTCGAGCGAGCCTGGCTCGTCAAGAACCGCCGATTCTACCGTTCCCTCATGAACAGGTTCAGGGGTGCTTTATGTTTCGTACGGTCCGAGAAGCAGATGCATGCCAGTCAACTCTCCCTTCATGTAGCATTGTTGCATAAATTACGGTCATCGCTTAGACCATCTCCAACCGTTCGGCCCCCCAGGAAGCTAAAAAAGGGCGGTCTGAGGGCGAACCGTCACTTGGTCGGCCCCCTGGGGGCGACCTAGCGCCCAGTCACACCCCCATGCGTCGCCCCCAGGACGCAAAAAATTCGAACTTGGTCGTTCCCGCTCACAAAAGACGCCACAAGTCGGGCGATCGCAAGCCACAATTTGGCATAAAAAAATAGAGCGGCAGAAGTTCGCGTGCGCATCACTCGGCGGGCTCTGCCCCAGGCGTCGGCGGAGTTGGCGTGCGCGGGCTTGGCGGTGTCGGAGCAGCCTCTGCGCTGGGCGGTGTCGGCGCGGTTTCGGTGGTGCTGGGCGTCGTGGAGGCGTCGTCACGCGGGCTTGGCGGCGGCATCGGCGTGTGCGTCGGCGTCGGCATCGACGTGTGCGTCGGCGTCGGCGGCCTTGTCGAGGGAAGCTGGTTCAGGATGAGGCCGCGCTCCGCCAAGTACCATGCCTTGAGCGCCTCGTCGGTGCTCTGGAGCATGTCCGCCCCGCCCAGCAGGAAAGCCAGGTCGGTGTTTCTCTTCTTCGCGGCGACGTTCGTCCGAAGCAGGTCGAGCTCATGCCCAGGGTGGGAGGTGGAACTTATTGGAGCAGTTGCCATTTGGAGTGTACGCCGGTCGTGGGGCAAACCCTGGCGGAAACGCGGGGACGCCCGAAGAGGATGCCCGGCCATGCCTAGGGCCATCGCTGATGCGCCGGTGCTCCTAGTGACTCGCGAGGTAGATGAAGAGGGCGTCGTCGTCCATGGCCCTGCTGTGCTCAACATAGAAAACCCCGAGCGAGGGTAAAAAAACCTTTGGCCACTGGGGTTCCCAACAGCGGCGCACCCGATGGGGTCCCCTCCGGCGGTGCATTCGAACCCAGGACCAGCAGGCCCGGATACGGCAGTGGAGCCGGAGCGGCCGACACTGCATTGGCCGGAGGACGCGGCCTGGTGCGGAAGGGAGACGGTGCGCATATGGCCACCATCAGGTCAATGGTTGTTGGCGAGGACGGCCACCCACCGGTCTTGGATTGGGCTACTGCCCGCGATGATGGGGGTGAGAGGGGCGCGGCGGCGGGCATGCCATCAGAGGAGAGCACGAAGGGGCGGTGAGGAAAGTGAGAGAGAGCGGTGTGAATGGGAACTGGAGAGAGGGGTGTGAGTTATGAGATGTCTCGTCCGTCTCCCGCGCTCCTTGATCCGTGCAGTGAAGGGGCACGCATGGCTCGAGCGAGCCTGGCTCGTCAAGAACCGCCGATTCTACCGTTCCCTCATGAACAGGTTCAGGGGTGCTTTATGTTTCGTACGGTCCGAGAAGCAGATGCATGCCAGTCAACTATCCCTTGATGTAGCATTGTTGCATAAATTACGGTCATCGCTTAGACCATCTCCAACCGTTCGGCCCCCCAGGACGCTAAAAAAGGGCGGTCTGAGGGCGAACCGTCGCTTGGTCGGCCCCCTGGGGGCGACCTAGCTCCGAGTCACACCCCCATGCGTCGCCCCCAGGACGCAAAAAATTCGAACTTGGTCGTTCCCGCTCACAAAAGACGCCACAAGTCGGGCGATCGCAAGCCACAATTCGGCATAAAAAAATAGAGCGGCAGAAGTTCGCGTGCGCATCACTCGGCGGGCTCTGCCCCAGGCGTCGGCGGAGTTGGCGTGCGCGGGCTTGGCGGTGTCGGAGCAGCCTCTACGCTGGGCGGTATCGGCGCGGTTTCGGTGGTGCTGGGCGTCGTGGAGGCGTCGTCACGCGGGCTTGGCGGCGGCATCGGCGTGTGCGTCGGCGTCGGCATCGACGTGTGCGTCGGCGTCGGCGGCCTTGTCGAGGGAAGCTGGTTCAGGATGAGGCCGCGCTCCGCCAAGTACCATGCCTTGAGCGCCTCGTCGGTGCTCTGGAGCATGTCCGCCCCGCCCAGCAGGAAAGCCAGGTCGGTGTTTCTCTTCTTCGCGGCGACGTTCGTCCGAAGCAGGTCGAGCTCATGCCCAGGGTGGAAGGTGGAACTTATTCGAGCAGTTGCCATTTGGAGTGTACGCCGGTCGTGGGGCAAACCCTGGCGGAAACGCGGGGACGCCCGAAGAGGATGCCCGGCCATGCCTAGGGCCATCGCTGATGCGCCGGTGCTCCTAGTGACGCGCGAGGTAGATGAAGAGGGCGTCGTCGTCCATGGCCCTGCTGTGCTCAACATAGAAAACCCCGAGCGAGGGTAAAAAAACCTTTGGCCACTGGGGTTCCCAACAGCGGCGCACCCGATGGGGTCCCCTCCGGCGGTGCATTCGAACCCAGGACCAGCAGGCCCGGATACGGCAGTGGAGCCGGAGCGGCCGACACTGCATTGGCCGGAGGACGCGGCCTGGTGCGGAAGGGAGACGGTGCGCATATGGCCACCATCAGGTCAATGGTTGTTGGCGAGGACGGCCACCCACCGGTCTTGGATTGGGCTACTGCCCGCGATGATGGGGGTGAGAGGGGCGCGGCGGCGGGCATGCCATCAGAGGAGAGCACGAAGGGGCGGTGAGGAAAGTGAGAGAGAGCGGTGTGAATGGGAACTGGAGAGAGGGATGTGAGTTATGAGATGTCTCGTCCGTCTCCCGCGCTCCTTGATCCGTG
>NW_025241512.1:0-729 GCF_018294505.1 Triticum aestivum
GACGACGTTCGGCGGGGGCGGCGATCGAGGGCGGCGGGGGCGATGGCGCGGCGGCGGCGGCGTCGGCGCTAGATCGATGTCGCGCGAGAAGTGGAGAAGTGGTCGACGATGGAACTATTTTTTCGTAAGTGTATTATATATAGGAGGGGCCTTTAGTACCGATTGGAGCCTCCAACAGGTACTAAAGGCCAATTTTGGCCAGCCCAAACGGTGGGAAACGAGGGCCTCTAGTACCGGTTGGTGGCTCCAACCGGTACTAAAGGGCAACACATTAGTACCGGTTGGAGCCACCAACCGGTATTAATGGTCGTGCGCTGCCACCCGCAGTGCGCTATTTTTAGTCCCACCTCGTCGAGCGAAGGGCAGCCGCACTGGTTTATAAACCCAGCCGCGGATGCCCTTTCGAACTCCTCTATATAGCAGGCTTCTGGGCCTAACTAGGGCGCGCTGCCCTGTGAGCCTGCTGGCCCTTCTGGGCCTGAATTTGCACACCCTAGGTCTGGCAGGCCCACCGGGCAGCGCCCCAACAATTTTTAGTATAATTTTTTTCTTTTCTGCATTATTTATTTTCTTCTACTTATTTTTGAGTAATTTTCTATATAATTTTTTCTTTTCTGCTTTATTTTTTTTCTTCTATTTATTTCTGAGTAGTTTTTTTGGTTGTATTTAGTTTCTTTGTGAATATTTTTGCTTTATATAATTTTTTTTCTTTTCTGCAATATTTATTTT
>NW_025241512.1:2336-3317 GCF_018294505.1 Triticum aestivum
GCTCGGTTAATTCTTACCAACTCGAGCCTGTCTTCCCTCCCTCTTTTTACGATGGGGATGTTCTTGTTAGCTGATGGGGTGCATGGGAAGTTAGATACGCCGCGCTCAAAATTCTTTTGGGAAGGAGCGGGTCACAAAAGGAAATACCATATGTTAAAATGGGCGGCGGTCTGCCGACCTAAGAAGCATGGTGGGCTAGGGATCACTAATTCTAAACTTATGAACGTGGCGCTGCTATCAAAATGGTGGTGGAAGCTAGCGGCTAAGGAAGAGGGTCTGTGGGCAGACCTTCTGCGGGCCAAATACTTCCCGGACGGGGATGTATTTAACGCCAAGGCTTCGGGCTCGCCGTTTTGGAATGGGCTCCAGGCGGTTAGACCAGCCTTCTCGCTGGGGGCGAGATTTGAGGTGAATAGCGGCAACTCGACTAGGTTCTGGTTGGATCGCTGGTTGGGTGACAAGCCGCTTTGGCAGGAGTTCCCGCAGTTATATCAGGTGACGGCGGACCCGCTACTCAGGGTGGGAGAGGCTCTTCGCGCTACGCCGCCTTTGATTAACTTTCGGAGACAGTTGAATGCGGTGGAATTAGCAAGTTGGGGCTTGCTTCAGGCGTGGCTGGAACAAATTTCGGTAAATCTAGATGAGGATACGGTTTCTTGGGACCTCTCCGTGTCTCGGAAATTCTCAGTGAAGTCCCTTTACAATAAGCTGACAGAGGGCACTGCGTTGGATACTGCCAGGAACCTTTGGAAGGCTAGGGTGCCGTTAAAGATTAAGATCTTTATGTGGCAGTTATTTCGCAATAGGCTTCCGACGGCGGAGAACGTAGCTAAACGGAATGGGCCTTCGGACGGGACGTGCGTGGTATGTGAGTCGCTAGAGGACGCGAACCACGTCATGTTCCAATGCGCTCTGGCCCGCTTTGCCTGGAGCGCGGTGCGACAGGTTTTCCAACAGAATTGGAATCCTAGCACTGGGTCT
>NW_025241513.1:0-3316 GCF_018294505.1 Triticum aestivum
CCATTGAGGAATATAACTTTATTTAATACTAACGCGTCAAGTCGAACCTTGTTCCGTCTACGCGTGGTACATGACACTCCTTCGAGTAAACAACCGCTACACGCGTCAAATTATCACGTGGGCTTCCTTTTCGTACAAAAATGAACTCCACTGTGTACCCGCGCGGGTGTGGCCAGGAACGAGACGTGAGTACGTGCATCGTGCGTGCACCTCTTCTTTAGGTGCAGGTACGTACGTGGGTGGGTGTGAAAGAGATGGTTTGTGCAAAACAGAGGCAATGTGTCGATGATATCTCGAACAAAAAAACGTAACATATGCAATGTGTGTGAAACATAGTCATGGATATATCATATATAGAGGGAGCGATCCACGAGAAGAGAGTGGAGGGATCATCGGCGTGAGAGGGCAGAGGTGCAGTTTTTCTCTATGGCATGCATACCTACCTACAACTTTCAACTATCGGTGTGTGGGGGGGAGGGGGGAGGGGGTGATGACCCACAATTATGGGGGATAAATTGTAGCTCTTTTCGATAAGTAAGAGTGTCGAACCCAACGAGGAGCAGAAGGAAATGACTAGTTTTTAGTAAGGTAATGTCTACAAGTGCTGAAATTGTAAGTAGTGGATAGTTTGATAGCAAGATAATTTGTAACGAACAAGTAACGATAATAGTAACAAGTATGCAGCAAGGTATCCCAATCCTTTTGAGGCAAAGGATAGGCCAAAACGTTCTCTTGTGATAAGCAAAGCGTTCTTGAGTGTACACAGTAATTTCATCTAGTCACTTTCATCATGTTGGTTTGATTTGTGTTCGCTACTTTGATAATTTGATAGGTGGGAGGACCGGTGCTTAGGTGCTGTTCTTACTTGAACAAACATCCTACTTATGATTAACCACCCCGCAAGCATCTGCAACTACGAGACAAATATTAAGAATAAATTCTAACCATAGCATTAAACTTTTGGATCCAATCGGCCCCTTACGGAATATCGCATATACTGGGGTTTAAGCTTCTGTCACTCTCGCAACCCATCATCTAATTGCTACTCCACAATGCATTCCTTTAGGCCCAAATATGGTGAAGTGTCATGTAGTCGACGTTCACATGACACCACTAAGGGAATAACAACATACATACTATCAAAATATCGAACACATATCAAGTTCACATGATTACTTGCAACATGATTTCTCCCGTGACCTCAAGAACAAAAGTAACTACTCACAAATGATAATCATGCTCAAGATCAGAGGGGTATTAAATAGCATATTGGATCTGAACATATAATCTTCCACCTAATAAATAATATAGTAATCAACTACAAGATGTAATCAACACTACTAGTCACCCACAAGCACCAATCTATAGTTCCGGTAACAAGATTGAATACAAGAGATGAACTAGGGTTTGAGATGAGATAGTGCTGTTGAAGATGTTGATGGAGATTGCCCTCCCCAAGATGGGAGAGTTGTTGGTGATGATGATGACGATGATTTCTACCTCCGGGAGGGAAGTTCCCCGACGAAATCGCTCCGCCGGAGGGCAAAAGTGCTCCTGCCCAAGTTCTGCCTCGAGACGGTGGCGCTCCGTCCCGAAAGCTTTCTCCTTATTTTTTTCAAGGTAAAAATGACTTATATACCAGAAGATGGGCACCGGAGGGGGCCGAGGAGGCCACAACCCACCAGGGCGCGCTTCGGGGCCCTGGCATGCCCAGGTGGGTTGTGCCCACCTGGTGGCCCCCCTCTGGTAGTTATTTGCTCCAATAATTCTTAAATAATCCATAAAAAATCTCCGTGAAGTTTAAGCTTGTTTGGAGTTGTGCAGAATAGGTGGCCTGACGTAGCTTTTCCAGGTCCAGATTTCCAGCTGCCGGAATTCTCCCTCTTTGTGTGTTCCTTGCAAATTATGAGAGAAAAGGCATTATAATTACTCCCAAAAGCATTATTATGGATAAAAACATTATAAATAACAGTATGAAAACATGATGCAAGATGGACGTATCAACTCCCCAAGCTTAGACCTCGCTTGTCCTCAAGTGAAAACCAAAATCGAAAAACATGTCCACATGCTTTGAGAGAGAGGTGTCGATAAAAACAAAATACAGATATAGAAGCATCATGTTGATTATTATAACAGTAACAAAACTAAACATAGGACTTTATCATAAAACTTTTATCATACACTTCTCATGAATAAGTAATATTTCATCACACAATCAAAGTATAAAGCAAAAAATCTATTAGAAACCAACAAACTATGTTCTCAGTCAACTTTGCAACTACAATCCATCATCTTTTCAGGAAGAGTCACGTGTCGGATCCTTTAGGCATGTCCACATACTCAACCATCATTTAGTCTTCTATGATTGCTAACACTCACCTCGTACCCATGAGCAAAACGTTTCAACTAGACACATAGAAAGATAGGGGCTTATAGTTTCGCCTCCCAACATACTCCCCTCAAGGGTGATGTCAACAATAATAACTCATGCTATCTATATTCAACTGGACATATGTGCCCAGATCTTTCCTTACCACATGGCGCTTGCCAAAGGAGAAAAATAAAAAGGAAAAGAAGGAAAACTTTTACTCTTTGCATAAAAGTAAATACTTAAAAGTAAAAGATAGGCCATGCGCTTATTTGTTTGTATGTTCAATCCCTTAGTGCAAGAGAACGTCACGTTGTATTGCCCCTTAAGATGACAACCTTTATTATGCAGTCTGTCGCTTTTATTCTTTGTCATCCAAGTCCGTACAACGCTCAATTTTCTCTTACACTAAATGATCTCACACTTTTAGAGGCAATTTTTATTACCCTTTTTGCATCGATGACAACTTACTTGAGGGATCTTACTCAATTCCTAGGTAGGTATGGTGGACACTTGAAAACGATTTGGGTTTAAGGGGTTTTTGGATGCACAAGTAGTATCTCTACTTAGTGCGGAATTTTTGGCTAGCAAAGATAGGGGCAAGCACCACATGTTGAAGGATCTATGACAATATGACTTCTATGTGAATATAAACAAACATAAACAATTAAGTTGTCTTCCTTGTCCAACGTCAACAATTTTGGCATAAAATATTTTGATGTGGGCTCACAATCACAAAAGATTTCTAGGATAGTATATTTATATGTGAATCTTCTCTTCCCTTATTAATTCTTTCATGAGTTGCATCATTGACTAATGCTATGTTTATCAATCTCTAATAAAATTTCCTACTTATACTTTTCCTTATGTGGTGCTATCACCTACCATAGGATTAGTATATGATTTTATTGATTTATTTCCTTTCTCTTTTTCTTTTTTTCTTTATTT
>NW_025241514.1:0-783 GCF_018294505.1 Triticum aestivum
GCTTTGAATGGTGCATTTTGAACACAGAAAAACAATGGAGTTCAAATAAGTGTAACAGACGAGTTTCCGTATGAAACTCTGATACTTCGAAAGAGATTGTCCGTTTTGTACACGAAGTGCATCTAGTTTTTGCCGTAACCATCTCTACTTTCTCGCACATGCTATGTGGGTGAAATGATGATACTATGCCAACTTGGAACCTTTTCAGAGTTCATTTCAAATGCTTTTCAATTTCATGGTCTTATAGCTCAAAATAATCAGTAAATGCATGAAAAATAACAAATGAAGTCAGAAAGGGTTGTAAATTGATGATGTGGCTTTGAATGGTGCATTTTGAACACAGAAAAACAAGGGAGTTCAAATAAGTTCAAAAAAATGAAATCACTTTGTAGGAGACAAGTTTCCATATGAAACCCTGATACTTCGAAAGAAATTTTCCGTTTTGTACACGAAGTGCATCCAGTTTTTCCCGTTACCCTCTCTACTTTCTCGCACATGCTATGTCGGTGAAATGATGATACCATGCCAAGTTGGAACCTTTTCAGAGTTCATTTCAAATGCTTTTCAATTTCATGGTCTTATAGCTCAAAATAATCAGTAAATGCATGAAAAATAACAAATGAAGTCAGAAAGGGTTGTAAATTGATGATGTGGCTTTGAATGGTGCATTTTGAACTCAGAAAAACAAGGGAGTTCAAATAAGTTAAAAAAATGAAATCCCTTTGTAACAGACGAGTTTCCATATGAAACCCTGATACTTCGAAAGAGATTGTCCGTTTTGTA
>NW_025241514.1:2812-3316 GCF_018294505.1 Triticum aestivum
TGGCTTTGAATGGTGCATTTCGAACACAGAAAAACTATGGAGTTCAAATAAGTTCAAAAAAATGAAATCCCTTTGTAACAGACAAGTTTTCGTATGAAACCCTGATACTTCGAAAGAGATTGTCTGTTTTGTACACGAAGTGCATCCAGTTTTTGTCGTAACTCTCTATACTTTCTTACACATGCTATGTGGGTGAAATGATGATACCATGCCAACTTGAAATTTTTTCAGAGTTCATTTCAAATGCTTTTCAATTTCATGGTCTTATAGCTCAAAATAATCAGTAAATGCATGAAAAATAACAAATGAAGTCAGCAAGGGTTGTAAATTGATGATGTGGCTTTGAATGGTGCATTTTGAACACAGAAAAACTATAATAGAAAAAAGAATTATCATAAAATAAAATAAATAAGTAATTTGAAACAAAATAATATAAACTATAATAAAATATATAAGTAGAAACAAAATAAAATAAAATACAATGAACTTTAATAACATAAATGA
>NW_025241515.1:0-3316 GCF_018294505.1 Triticum aestivum
AAACTCTAAAAGACTAGACTCTAAGACCAGCAACTAGACACGACGATGCAACCGCAAATTCAACAAAGCAAAACCCTAAAAAGATTATGCAAAGGCTCAGATTGGTTCGGATATGATGAACTAACCCTAATTTTTTTTGTGGCTTTTTCGTGGACTGTAGGTATGAAGAACAGACTCGATCTAAACTACGAAAAACTGTAAAATCTCACCGAGCAACCTGGAAATCTGATACCACTTGATAGAGGCAAAGGTGTCCCGTCTTTCGATGAGATGATGGATATCGCTTTGGTGGAAGTCGACTTTGACGATCCGACTACGAACGTGCGAGGACGTCGCGCCTTAGCAATCGCTAAACCAACTCCGAGAGGTTATTGACCACGCCGGAGCACGATCAACCTGACCACGAGGGTCTGTTTCCTGCGAGCAAACGAAGAACAAGCAAGAAACTAAGATTGCAATCTGGATATTGTGAATATAAGATGAAAGCTTTATTGATCAAGGTGGGTTCTGTGACGCCTTTGTCTGGTCATTGAACACAAACGAAGTACGCGAAGTTGCAGCTATGGCGAACTTTTAATCGAAACAAAACCCAAAGTCTAAACGATGCCCTAAGGGCTGTATATATGGAGGAAGAGGGGGGAATTTCGTGGCCCTTGGTGGAGGGGTCCGAAATCAACCCTATCTCTTGTATCCCCACACATACGGACTCTAAAAATAGCCTATACTTATGTATTTCGAAATTACATGGGCCTGGCCCAATAATAAGGTGACGCAGCACCTAAAATAGCCTCGAGACGAAATTTATGAAGTGGCATCTTGAATATTTCGTCCAAGGCTTCATGCACCCATTATGGTGGCTTCAAAGTCCTGAAATCATCACTTGTAACTCCGTTCTTGTTCCCCTTGCGCATGCCATCATCTCCATGCTTGTTCTTGCTCCAATGTTCATCCTTCTCCAAGCTAGGCCCTTCATTTGTAAGCAAAACAAATGCATCCAATTTAGGCAGCATCATATTCTCATGAACATTAGAATCATTACCAAGAAACGAAAGTACCTGGTAATTTAGTTGGCGTGCGCGAGCTCTAGTAATTGGTCCAGTATGTATAGCAGCAGGGCCTGTGGGTGTAACAATTGTATTGATGTCCTCATCAAAAAGACTTGATCATCTTCACCCTCGTTCACGTGCCGGTGCATGGCCACTTGCTCAAGAGCTTCCATCTCGTCATCACTCATAGAGTCATAGGTGCCATCATCGTTGAGGATCATGGTGCGCTTGTTGGTGCATTCATAGGACTTGTGGCCTCCGCCGCCGCAAGTGAAACACTTGAAGGAGCTTGTCTTGATGGTCTCATCGGTCGGAGTAGATGACGAAGCACGCGGCTTGAAGTTGCTTGTAGTAGGAGGAAGACGACTTGAACTTGCCGAAGTTTTCTTGTAACTTGACTTGTCGTCATTGCTTGGAGAAGGCTTGGTTGATGTCGAAGTTGGAGTAGTTGTTGAAGCTTGGTTATTGGAGAAGCCGTAGGTCTTGGCAGAGTACTTGGCGTACTTGAAATCATCTTGCACTTGACGTTCCACCTTTGTATCTTGATGCACGAGCTCGATGAGGTTGGAGTAGGGTTGGAAGTCGGCGATCTTCTTGCTAGGATAATTGAGTCCATTTAAGAATCGTGCCATTGTTTGCTCATCATCCTCCGTGACATTGGCTCGAATCATGGCAATCTCCATTTCCTTGTAGTATTCTTCAACACTCTTTGTTCCTTGCTTTAGGAGTTGTAGCTTCTTGAAGATATCACAATTGTAGTAGGTTGGCACAAAACGTGCTCACCTGACATCCTTCGTTTGAGCCCAAGTGGTGATTGGAGGTTCACCTCTTGTTTATCGGCGCTAAAGGACTTGTTCCCACCATATGAGCACATAGTCTTGGAACTCAAGTGATGCCATAGCAATCTTCTTCTCTTCCTCATAGTTGTACAAACGAAAGATTTTGTTGACCTTCAATGCCCATGAGAGGTATTCTTCGGGATCATTGCTTCCATTGAACTTGGGCATTGTGAATTTGAGGTTGCCATAGCGTTGCCCTTCATTGTGTTGTTGGCGATGGTGATGATGACGCCCTTGACATGGAGGGTAATCATCCTCATGTTGCTCTTGGCGCGGAGGAAGTCCATGATCAACTTGCTCTTGTTGAACTTGAGGTTGAGGTGGAGCTTGATGAGCTTGTGAAGGAGCTTGTGGAGGTTGACGTTGCACACGCGGTTGGTAGTTCCTCTCTTGGATTTCTTCTCGAAGGGCTTCCTCTTGATTGCGCTGTTCGCGATTGCGGTTGGCGATAGCTCGACTTGATTCTTGAAGGGCACGTTGCGCCTCAAGAGCTTGCGCTTCACGTAGTCGTTGTTGAAGACGTTGAGCCTCGGCGTCTTGTTGCTCTTGGTGTAGACGTGATGAGGACATCAATACAATTGTTACACCCACAGCCCCTGCTGCTATACATACTGGACCAATTACTAGAGCTCGTGCACGCCAACTAAATTACCAGGTACTTTCGTTTCTTGGTAATGATTCTAATGTTCATGAGAATATGATGCTGCCTAAATTGGATACATTTGTTTTGCTTACAAATGAAGGGCCTAGCTTGGAGAAGGATGAACATTGGAGCAAGAACAAGCATGGAGATGATGGCATGCGCAAGGGGAGCAAGAACGGAGTTACAAGTGATGATTTCAGGACTTTGAAGCCACCATAATGGGTGCATGAAGCCTTGGACGAAATATACAAGATGCCACTTCATAAATTTTGTCCCGAGGCTATTTTAGGTGCTGCGTCACCTTATTATTGGGCCAGGCCCATGTAATTTCGAAATACATAAGTATAGGCTGTTTTTAGAGTTCGTATGTGTGGGGATACAAGAGATAGGGTTGATTTCGGACCCCTCCACCAAGGGCCACGAAATTCCCCCCTCTTCCTCCATATATACAGCCCTTAGGGCATCGTTTAGACTTTGGGTTTTGTTTAGATTAAAAGTTCGCCATAGCTGCAACTTCGCGTACTTCGTTTGTGTTCAACGACCAGACAAAGGCGTCACAGAACCCCACCTTGATCAATAAAGCTTTCATCTTATATTCGTAATATCCAGATTGCAATCTCAGTTTCTTGCTTGTTCTTCGTTTGCTCGCAGGAAACAGACCCTCGTGGTCAGGTTGATCGTGCTCCGGCGTGGTCAATAACCTCTCGGAGTTGGTTTAGCGATTGCTAAGGCGCGACGTCCTCGCACGTTCGTAGTCGGATCGTCAAAGTCGACTTCCACCAAAGCGA
>NW_025241516.1:0-3316 GCF_018294505.1 Triticum aestivum
TTGTTTTCCTTCCCCATTTCCTCCGCGGACTAGGTTTTCCTCTTCACCCGTTTGTCCGGGGGCTCATGTTCTACTACGGCCTGGACTTCCACGATCTGGCCCCGAACTTCATCCTCAACATCTTGGTGTTCATCGTCGTGTGCGAGGCCTTCCTCCGCATCCAGCCTCACTTTGGCCTATGGCTCAAGATCTTCAGCGTCAAGCCGAAGGTCGTGGGCGGCCGCCAAGCGGAGTGCGGAGTCGCCATGGTGGGCAAGATACCTAACGTTACATGGCTCGAGGGCTCCTTCGTAGAGACCATCAAAGGGTGGCAATCGGGGTTGTTCTACATCACCGAGCCGTGTGACCCTGAATGGGCAGCGGCCCCCGAATTCCAATCTGGCATTCCCACACGGCTCACGTCTTGGAAAGAGACGGTCCTGTCGTGGGGTAACTCGGCAGAAGTGACCAAACTTCAAACCTGCATCAAAGACCTGATCAGCAGGAAGGTTAAACTTGTCACCGTAGTCCAAGTCATGCTCTTCCGCCAGATTCTCCCGTGTCAACGATGGGCTTTTAACTTGTGGGAGTTCGACCCGGCCCAGCACCAGACTCTGTCCCGGCTCTTCGACACAAAGCACGAGGATGCATGGAAGGTGCTATTCAAGAGCTCCGAGGTCTCCCCTCCCGTCACCGAGGATCGCAGATTCTGTGCCAAGCGCCAAGCCAGCGCGGTGAGCTAATTTTCCCATTACAGGGTACCTGTTTTCCATAGATTTGATTCTATGCAGCATCTAAACCCCCATCCCTTTAACAGGACTGGCAGAAGAAGGCCGGACAGATCAACTGTCCGGCTCCTTTGTCCAAAGACCCAGCGGACGCTCCTTTAACGAAGCTTCTGGTTCCGTCAATTCACGTGGTGCCAGAGAAGAAGGCCAAGAAGAAGGCCACGGGGACTCGAAAGAGCTCCCGGCACATGGGGGTGTCGGATTCATCGCCCGACAACCCCAACGCACCCTCCGCCTCGGAAGACGAGGAGGAGGAAGAAGAAGAAGAAGCCTCTCCCCCTCCAACGGGGGGAGGAAAGAAAAGGAAGGCCGCCCCAACTGGGGAGGCCGGAGGGTCCAAGAAGGGGAAGACCCTTCTGCCGGACTACGCCTCCGATGCCGAAGACGGCGGGGAGGAATGGCCATCCAGGGTCAAGCCCCTGGCAAAATCGTAAGTGTCCGGTTACCCGAATGACTCATGGCGCTCTTCTATTATTTGGTAATGTCTAATGCCAAATTTTAATCATGCAGTCCGCTCAGAGCTCAGCCCGGTGATTCGTCGAGCGGCTCTCTGAATTCGTCGGATGTGAACAGCGCTTCACTTCCGACAGCCTCCTCCCCTCTCCCTGCGGATGACGCCGAGGTGGGGTCCCGAAGGGGACCGAACCAGGAGGAGGTGGTCCTGGAGGCGCCTCAAGGCGACCTCCCGGATTCCAGGCCTAAAGGGGGTAAAGCCCAGAGGGGTCTAAGTCCGGCCCCTGGCCGGACAATGCTCCGGAACCACCAACGGTTCCAGAGTCCGACAGGCGGCACCTTCATAAGAAGGGCAAGCCTACGCCGCCGGCGGCCTCTGTCCATCCGGAGGCGCCGGACAATTTGCTGGAAGCGCTTAACGGCGTCTCCATCGACGAGGAACACCGCACTGTTATGAGTGCGGTGATTCAAAAGGTTCAGTCCGCCAAGAGCGGGCTGACAGAAGCCTGTACAAGTCTGTTAACAGGCTTTGAGGTATGTGTTCAAAACATATAAAATTGTTACCGCATAGACAGTAGCCACTGATGCTCGGTTTGGTGTTCGGAAAGAAAAGCCGAGCTGAGGATCTAAAAGGATATATGCGGGAGTCTAATAAAAATATGTCGGTATGGGAATGCAGGCTGCGCTGCTGACCTCTGCCGCACTGACTGCGGAGGTTAATGCATTGAAGGGAAGCCTCGAGCGGTCCGAGAACAAGCTCGGCCATGCCAAGAAGCAGCTCGAGGACAAGGAGGGTATGTAATACCGCATGTAAATGTATATATAAATACTTGGTTGCAAATAATGACAGGATCAACTTAAATGTTACAGGGGCCATGGCCGAGGTGGCGACCCTGAAGGAGGCGGTCTCCAAGGCCGAAAACAGTGCGGCCCTAGAGCGCGCCGAGCGAGAGAAGCAGGAGGCGCGGGTGGCGGAGGTGCGGCAAGAGCTCCAGGCTCTCGTGGAAAAACATGAGAGTTTGGAGCGTGACTCGAAGACTCGAGAGTCCGAGCTCGCCTTGGCTCTTGAGAGTGCCAAAAACGCTAAGGCCGAATCCCAGAAAGTCCTGCAGGAGATCGAGGCGATGAAGAAAATAGCGGCGGGTAAGTCATTCTTTACGCAAAGCAAGAATATAAAAGTTAATTATCTGCTACTTACCCGAATCCGGAGCTCTCCAGGAGCGTTCGCCGATCTGCCCCGTAGTGTGTCTGATGCCGCCGCATACTACCGAGCCGAAGAGGGGAGCTCGACGGAAAAAGTGTTCTGGTCTTAGTATGCTGAGGACGAACATCCGGTGCCCCTGAGCGACCAGCTGAAGCAGCTGGTCGAGCTCCACAAGGTGGCCGAACAGGCCATGAAGGACCTCATAGCTCGGCTGTGGCCTGGAGAAGCCATGCCTGGGAGCTACTTCGGTCTGGTGCGGCGGCTAGTGGACGCGTGTCCGTGGATTGAGGTCGTCAAGCGCTCCGTCTGTATCGAAGGTGCCCGTCGGGCCCTTGCCCGTGCTAAAGTGCACTAGGGCAAGCTGGACGCTGAGAAGCTTTTGACGGACGCGCCACCGTCGGGCAAGGAGTATCACACGCCCGAGATGTATTATAAGGGCGTCCTAAAGGGTGCTCGCCGTATAGCGGACGAATGCTCCAAAGATGTAATTTTTGAGTAGGCCCGCATCTGTTATCCTGCACGCTGAAAACTTTGTTCATATGCGTTAAGCAACGCTTGTTAATTTAAAATATTACCTTCTGTGCGGCCGTTTATCAAATCTGAGAGATGCAAGTCATCGACTTCGACCCCCATGCCACGAGTGCTGGGGTGTTCGGGATAAACCTGAGCGCTCTTGTTCCCATTCTTGGGTCCATCTAGGGAGGCGCTCAGCACAACGAACCACGCCGTCGGACTTATAATGCTTTATCACTCTCACTTAGCCATAGAATTCTATAATTTTAAATTTCGGCGAAGCCCCTAGTATTCGGAAGACCGAGTTCGAGGCGCTATCCACGCCTAGGACGGATAAGTCCGGTTCCTCGCTCTAAGCGGCATAAGTCTTTAAGGACTC
>NW_025241517.1:0-3315 GCF_018294505.1 Triticum aestivum
AAAAAAAAAAACCTGTAGACAATGTCTCTAGCGACTAGTTGTTTTTTAGGCAAGTCTCTCGTGACTAGTGAGTGTCGCAACTCCAAGACATGTCAACGGGAGGTAAAAAAGGCCTAAAACGACAAAGCATTATGAATTTAAAGAAAAATATATAAAAAGTCAAAAGCCCAGGTATCTTGTACTCATGCGGCTCCCGACCAAACCGGCCCAAATGTCGGAATGGAGCCCTAGGTCTGACAGAGAGTGTAAATTTACTGGTGCAAGACTACTAGGGTATCCAAATTTCGATCGCTGCCAACTACCAATCCATTCCCGTCTCTCTTTCCCCGGCCGCCGCTTTGACCTCTCCTGACGCTCACGCCGTCGGCCGGCTCTCTGACCCCCCCTTGACCTCTCCCTCGATCCACGCCACTGACCTCTTCATGGACCGCATCTTGCGCTGCCTACCTGCTCCACCTGGGCAAATCACCACCACCACCGGCGCCCTCCCTCTCCCTGCAGCTTTCGAGTCCGCCGCCTACTCCAGCGGCCGGCGCGTCAACATCAGCGCCCTCGCCGAGGAAATCCAACGCCAGATCGTCTCCGACCTCCCCATGAAGGAGGCCGGCCGCACCACCGTGCTGTTCTCTAGCTGGAGATACATCTGGCGCTCCACCCCGCTGGACCTCGACGCCAACAGCTTGACCCCCCACGGCGACGACGGATCTGATGACCCAAACGCCGTGGTGAGCCGCGTCTCCCAGGTCATCGGCTCCCACGAGGGCCCTTTCCGATCCGTCCATCTCAACAGCAAGGCCATCGTACACCGGACGTCTACGCTCACGGACTGGTTCCAGGACTTGGCCAGGAAGGGCGTGCAGGACCTCGTCTTCGTCAACCGCTGCTCCCTCGTCTTCATCAGCCTTCCGGAAGAGATCCTGCGGTGCACCTCCCTGGTGCGTCTCTACGTCGCCGTGTGCAACCTGCCGTACAGTACACCGGCAGGCACGACGTCCAGTTTCCCGAGCTGCTGAAGCTCGGCCTGTGCTCCGTGGGCTTATGCGAAGAAGACTTCGACCGGCTGCTCGTCGGCATCCCCAAGCTGGAGAAGCTGACGTTCATCTGCGGCCGCGTGGCGCTGACCCGCATCGACCTCGTTAGGCCGAGGCTGAGATGCGTGCTGTTCTGGCACGCCTTTCCCTCACATGAGCTCGCCATGGTCGATGCGCCGTGCCTTGAGCGCGTCATTCTCTGGGAGGAGCACGCATACAGCCTTGCCCCCTCCCCGATCAAGATTGGATTTGCTCCTGTGCTTCGGGCTATTGGCTACCTCAACCCCACATTTGCATGTGCTCCTGATTGGGGACCAACTAATCATGGTATACGTATACGTATTCTCAAATTTCAACTCGCCGGATTGTTTAATTCTGTCCATGCCTAACTACTTGCACTGTGCTTGTTTACTGTCCAGTTTTTTCTTGCACAAAATCACACACTGTTACACATACACTAGTGTGCCCGTTTATGTTTAATGGATGCTAGTAATAAATTCTTGATTTGGAAAAAAATCTACTTAAAATTAGGCAATGATCGATAAACTGATTTAGGATAATCATATATTTCTCCAGTTTAAAAATACTAGTCATCAACCCATGGGTCGGACAGGTTAGCAAAAAAAAGGAACATATATATACATCTAATTAAAGTGTAAATGGCATGTTCTAAAAAAGTGTAAATAACATTGGTGTTACCAATTTTTATTAATAAGAATAGGGAAAGAAACACTTTCTACATATTATTGTACAAACATATGAATGCCTCTACTACTTATCCATACGAAGGGATATCTATATTTTTTCAACGAAGTTATTCACTGGGGGTAACGTCGACTAAGATACAGAAGAATATGAGTTGAATGACATCGGATGTCGGAAAAACCATACCAACCTATGAAGTACAATACTTTATATACATGATGTCTCGATCACAAACAACTGTTACTCAGTCCAATAATAATGCGGTGGACTGAGAAACCTTAGCTCATCGGAAAATCAACTTGCATGTTAATTCTAGAAAAAAAAACATAGTTGCACTCATGAATGAGTGATGTGGGACTTGTAATCAGAATGTGAGCAACTGAAAATACTTAATAATCCCACCTTCTTAAGCATGGGTGCAGTAGTCGATAAAATGTTCTCCATTAATAGGTGAAGCAAATAAAACCGCTTAGCAAAAGGGTCATTACGTGGAACAACTTACATGTGGCTAATTAATGTGTAAATAACTTGGCAAGCTACCGACAACCTTCTGAAAAGAACCAACACACACATCATACACATATGGCATTAGAAATACTTTACTGATATTAGACCCAGTGACATTCATATATTTCTCTGGTATAGGAATATAAACTGAGATCCATCGAGAGAGGGATCATTTTCTTGCCTATATAAATTGAGCGTCAAGTCAGACCTGCAGGATCAAACTTATTTTTACTGTGGTTAGTTATTTCACCGGACTAAACAGTTTATGAAATTAAATTTACCATAAGCACTTCGCTGATGTACTGGCATGAAATTCCAGGGTTATTGTACATGTCCTCCAGAGCAGCACTAGGGAGAAAACTATAAATATTGAGCCTATAAATTCACAGTTACAGATTCTTTTTTCCTTTTAGAAGGGAAATTTCACAATTATAATATTGAGCCTATAAATGAACACATTTAACCGTAATCCTAATGTCAAGCTACTATTTTCTCACAAATAAAAAAGGAACTAATTTTTCTATTCATTCACCTAGAAAATATACAGTTAATAGTCTCTCCTTTTAGTGAAATCGAATAAAAGCACAATAGTTATCAGTTGATATAGTCTCATTGGAATTTAAATTGAATTTTATTGTGGCTAATTACTCTACTTATTTTAGCCATGAAGAAGAATTACTATTGTTGGAATATATAGAGAGGTGGTCACAGTTATTGATTCTTTTTTTCTTTTAGAAGGTAATTTTTTTATATTTGTAAATATTGGTCCTATACTCCTATACATGAACGCATGTCAAACTAATCGTAATGCCATACTACTGTTTTATCACAAATAAATAAATATTATTTATACACGTAGAAAGCTTATACCTAAGCAAAGCTCCTATGCATCTTTGTGGATATTAATTTTATTTTGCACTTGTTGTACTATCTAAATGCCAAAGTAAATTGAGAACCATGGCGAGAGTAGTCATAGTTTTTTTAAATTTGAGAACTCATTCTCAGTAGTATATATTTAAAACTCCAGGAACGTGAACAGAAATAACAGCAAGACACCAACTTATACACGCGA
>NW_025241518.1:0-3314 GCF_018294505.1 Triticum aestivum
GGGGGGGGGCGCCCTCCACCCTCGTGGAGGCCTCGTGTCCCTTTCGGACTACTTCTTTCTTCCCAAAATTCTTAAATATTCCAAAACTAAGAAAAATTGACATTAGAATTGTTTTGGAGTCGGTGTACCACATACCTATTCCTTTTTGGAGTCTGGAACGTTCTGAAAAGTGTCTCTTATGTACTCCTCCGGGGTAACAGTTTCAATAATATTAGTTTCAACATTAATAGGACTAGTTGACCCGTTGCGTCAAATGGCGCAGAGACCCACTAAAGACATGTTGTCGATGAAAATAGTTTGATTTTGCAAGGACATATAATACAGAGACCCACTGAATCCATGTGTGCGTTAAAAAATCCATGTGTTTAGTTGGTTTAGTAACAAAATTTACACCCTTTAATAAAAAAAGAATGGAGACTATTGTGTACAATGAGATGTACACACACTTTTTAATTTATCTCTGAGCCAAATGGCGCAGAGTTTGATTTAATACCATTGGCGCATCACAAATATTTGCATTTTTCAATAACTTTATGTTTGAGAAAGCGCAAAGACCACGTGAAACCCAAAGTGTTTTGAAAATATTTGACTTTGCTAGTAGAAGTAGGTTTTAGCAACCAGTTAGGGATGCATGCATATTTTGTTATCTTATTCATGTAACATAGAGCCAAATGACACAAGGTATATGTCATACAACTCTATCACAAAGACATGACGTGATATCTTCCTTGACTTAATTATGTTCAAACACATTTGGAGATCAAATCCATAATTGATGTCACCTCCCTGAATAAAAAACCAAAACACCTACCTTGTGCAACATGGCGTTTTAGAGTGGGAAAGTTGTTAGCACAAACAAAGTTCAGATGTTACACGTTACATAAGACTTTAGCTTGAGGAACTGTTCTGCTATAGGTATAAAATTTCCTACTATTAATCACAGCAGCAAACAAGAACATTCCTGAAGGGTAAACTCCCTTATGCAGTGTTGTCCCCTCATCTGTTTCAAAATTCAACTTGGTGCACACGGGCACTGAAATATTTTATCAATGCACAATAAAATAAAGAACACACACAATGGTCTAGTTGGGAATCCAAATGATTGACTTTAACACATCACCATACACTCAAATTATAGAAAATTTGTTCTTTCCGAAAATGGAAACTAACATCAACAGGTCACATGCTCCATCCACCATTTGGACTGCTCTTCTCCCCATGCCTCCCCTTAAATCACTCACCATATTAGTAACACCTGAATACGAAAAACCACTTATGAATTATACTGGTATGCAAAACATTGTATACTCTGAAGCATAGCATTGCCACTAAGTAAGATGGGCACTCTCATATACTCCCTCCCTCCCAAAATTCTTGTCTTATATTTGTCTAGATTCGGATGTATCTAATACTAAAATGTGACTTGATTCATCCGTATCTAGACAAATCTAAGACAAGAATTTTGGGACAGAGGGAGTATTTAAAACCAGAAAATATTATAAACTATGTATTCAAGAGATATGGTCTAGAATGGTCTACTATAAACCCATGTACTTTCTATCAAAAGTTTAGTTTTTGTGAACTATACCGTCTATAAAAGATAGGTCAAATGGTTAAAAAACTGTCATGTAAACAACAAACACAAACTATAGCTAGCCATCAGTCAACAAAGCCCTTTTTTTTGCAAGGCTGACATCACGGCAGCCATCACTCATGGCCTGCCTTGGAGGCACGACACGTAGGTTGCCAAAGGTCAGTGGTACTACAGGTGCTTCTATTCACATCATCGACAGTTTATTTTCTTATGAAAAGAGAAGTTCTAGGAAGTTCAGCATTTCAGAAGGTTATCCATTTTCTTTCTAATGCAAGAATGTGCATTAACTATGGGTCACACACTGAACGAAGATTAATGCATTCAACAATTTTGCGTTTGTATTAGCTTATTTTCATACAGATATATGAACCCTCCAGTTAGTCAATTAAATTTGACTATACATAAACTTTCAGCTACTGCACTAAAACCAAAACAGGAGAAAACAAACACACACACGCGCGTGTGCATGCACACACGCACACATACACATGCACACACACTCGCATATTTTTCATTTCCTCCAAGATCTGACTGAATATTAAATATCACCGACCGCTAAGAAAACAAAGAAGTCACATTGGGACTATATAAAGCATTATGTAGAACACTTGGGCCGTACACAGAGCAGAGAGCCTAATGCTTTAACTTTGATTGAGTTATCAATTTAAGCTTAAAACACTATTGTGAAGGAGCTTTACCTAGGTTGTAGCACCAGAGTACATGAATCCAGAAAAAAACTAACCCTTAGAAATAAGTCCCAAGAGCCTAGTATTTAGAAACTTATAAGTCTGGGTGAACATAAGATCATTCATACACTCGATCCGCTAATAACTAAGCAACACATAGTAGTTATCTTCGTGCTAGTAAATAGAGCCAACCAACCAACCAATATGCCTAGGCTTCAGGGAAGAAAAAATTGCCTGAAGGAATAACCTTGGCTGATAATTTATAAATACACCACGAAAATCATCTCCAAGTTTAACAGGTACATGCTACTTTAAATCAAGAAAACACAAAAGGATCATGTGTAACATGGTTCTTACCTTCTACCGTTTTGGAAATTATTGTACGCTGAAATCTACAGCTTCTACTGGACAATGAACATGTGTTAAGAAGACAAGTATAGTTTAGAAAGGTGTGCATAACAAAATATAGAGCGCACTTCCCCTCCTCCCATCCTCTTCGACCTTGCAACGACAGAGAGTAAAAAACCTCAGTTCTTCGGCTATCTATGAATCAAACTTTTGGTCCTAGGATAAAAGCATTATAATTTTGTAAGGTACGAATAGCTGTACCTTGAAGCACAATCAACATGCAGGAATCATCATCTTCATAAAGTAATAAGTAAACTTGGTCATCCATGCATCAACTGTAGCTTGCTTGCTAATTTCCACCTATGTCACAAATAAGGCAATGTCATGTTCAGACTGAAGGTGAAAGAAGCACACATTCAATTTCTAATTTAATGTAGTACTAATAAAATCTCTATGAAGAAGCAGACCAACTGCTGGAAATAAACTGGCGTGGAACTAAATCGGTGTCCACAAAACCATATAGATATGCATGCTCATCAGGCATGTCATACATTTTACCAGAATGGAAGCTTAGGTAGTGCTAGTGCCCTAACTAAAGAACCTCCAGCCCACACAATAGAAATTCGTCCATCTCAGCCATGAATTCACTTAAACAGGAAACAAAATAAATGTTTTCCTCAGACACA
>NW_025241519.1:0-3314 GCF_018294505.1 Triticum aestivum
GCGATCTGCTCCAGATTGATTCCCGGGGCCGCCGCAGGCGCGATCTCCCGAACACTGTCCGATGGCAGATCTAAGTCATACTCGTCGTGATTGTTCGGCGCACCTGAAACGGGCTCGAATCCGTCGAAGATCAAGTCTCCACAGATGTCAGCAGTATAGTTCAAGCTTCCAAACTTGACCTGATGGCCAGGGGCGTAGCTATCGATCTTCTCCAGATGGCCAAGCGAGTTGGCCCGCAGAATGAAGCCGCCGAATACGAAGATCTGTCCGGGGAGGAAAACCTCCGGGTCATTGAAGATGATTGAAGGAGCCATCCAGCCTTATCGTGATGACACAGAAGAACTCTCAATCAAAGCACCAATGTCGGTGTCAAAACCGGCAGATCTCGGGTAGGGGGTCCCGAACTGTGCGTCTAAGGCTAATGGTAACAAGCGGCGGGGGACATGATGTTCACCCAGGTTTGGGCCCTCTAGATGGAGGTAATACCCTACTTCCTACTTGATTGATCTTGATGATATGAGTATTACAAGAGTTGATCTACCACGAGATCGTAGAGGCTAAACCCTAAAAGCTAGCCTGTGATTATGATTTTTGTTGTCCTATGGACTAAACCCTCCGGTTTATATAGACACCGGAGGGGGCTAGGGTTACACAGAGTCGGTTACAGAGAAGGAGATCTACATATCCGAATTGCCAAGCTTGCCTTCCACGCAAGGGAGAGTCCCATCCGGACACGGGATGAAGTCTTCAATCTTGTATCTTCATAGTCCAATAGTCCGGCCAAAGTATATAGTCCGGCTGTCCGAGGACCCCTTAATCCCGAACTCCCTCAGCGTGGAGCAGGAAGAGGCTAGGGTTTGGATCCGAGATTTGGAAGGGGAGGACCTTTATATAGGTAGAGGGAGCTAGGAGAGTCCAAATGAGGTGCGGTTTTCGCCCACACGATCGTGATCCAACGACGGATAGCATGGAGGAAGTTTGGATGGGCTAGCGAGCTGTTGTGGAGGGGTGCTGGGCTGCAAAAATAAGGGGGTTTTGGTTAACTCGGTTAACCATTGGGGCATCAAACGACCTCCAAATGGAATGAAATTTGACAGGCGGTCTACCGGTGATTTACCAAGGCCACTCGGCAAATCTCGGTCCATTCCAAGAATGTTTTCTCCCGCTCACGAAACAAGATAAGACGGGTGTCGTGGGTGCCTGTGGGAGTGTCGGATTGCGAAGCAGACACTGGGGAAAGTGAACGGATACAAGTTTTGAAAAACATGATGATGCAATGCACATGATGACATGGCAAAATGCAACACGCAAGCAAATGACATGGAAACGATGGCGAATGACTAGAAGACACCTGGTGCATCAGATTCGGGGCGTTACATGTTTCCTTTGCTTCATGATACTTTACAAAGCCCAAGGTGAGATGTGTTGGTATCCTCTTGAGTCATTCACATGCTCACTATACTGGTCTCCTCGTTACCAGTTTTGTTCTTCTTTCTCGTTGACATGTTCTGGCATCCCCGTGACATAGTCACCTATGTTCGGCCAGACAATGATGGATCCCATCACATTGAGAAGGCCCTAAGAATATCTTTCCCATTGTCGGAGGAGCAAATCCCACTCTCGAGCTATGGAGTCCCTTGTTAAACTTTTCAATGAGCATGTAAATTGTTGTTATGATCACCATGTTACAAATGACAGAGAAACCCCAAAGCTCATCGTACGGTAATAAGTGGCTACGGTACTCTCTAAGAAACTAAAACACATGCTAACACTCTGTGTTATAACAATTGACTTGTGAAGAAATCTTCTCAAAGTATAACAAACAAGTTTGAGTTGATTCAATATGAACACTCTTCTAATGTCATACTCTTAATGTTGTTTTAGGACTATCATTACACTTAACAATATCCTAAAACCTGGAAAACGTGATTACTAACAACACTTGAGCCAGTCTTAGAGGCGAGACTAGGAATCTTATTTTACTGTTTATCATTCTACACGTGCATGTGAGTTTTCCACTGAGTCGCATATTCCAGGATCATAGCAGTTATGGCATAGCAATATAAACTCTTAATTATGAACATGGAAATATAATAACACAATATTATTTCCTCTAGGGCATACTTCCAACACAAGGATGGGCCACACTTGCAATAGGTATAAATTGTAGTTATCCTTGTTTCATATCATGTGTCATCTAGTGGGGTGAAGGAACCAACACTCACCAGCTGGACCCCAGTGGGGTGAACGAGAAGATTCCGTTTTTGTGCAAGGTGTGTGGAATCATGGGGCACAATCATGAGGAATGTGGTAGGGGGATTTGGCAATAAGAGGACAAGAAGTGGGGCTCTTGGATGATCGCAAAGCGCAGGACTGTCACATACTCGTAGCCTTCTAGGAGAGGTTCTTTCAGAGGGGGGAGAGGGGGCGGTAATGGTGGTACATCAGATCGATCAAGAGGTGGGGCTGGAGCAGAAACTACGGTAGAGTTTTAGCAGGACATGTGGGGAAAGGGTGCAGACCCGAAGCAGCAACCTGACCCTACTGGGGTAAAATCAAACTTCAAGAGATCATCAAAGGATAACACTTTGTTGTTGACTGCGGCGTCCTCTGCCGAGCAGCGTCCCATGGAAGGCGGAGAAAACAGTGCTATGGTGGCGCTCCCGAAACCAACGGGGGTCCCTCCAATAGCCCCCGTTTATGTGTCACCAAGGAAAGGAAACAAGAGGTTGAAGAACTCGCAGCCTGAGCTGGGAGAAGGAACCAACACAGGAGGGACAGAGAACACAGTTGTTGTTGGGGAACGTAGCATGCAATTTCAAAACAATTCCTATGATCATGCAAGATCTATCTAGGAGATGCATAGCAACGAGGGGGAAGAGTGTGTCCACGTACCCTCGTAGACCAAAAGCGGAAGCGTTAGTAAACGCGGTTGATGTAGTCGAACGTCTTCACGATCCAACCGATCCAAGTACCGAACGTACGGCACCTCCGTGTTCAGCACACATTGAGCTGGATGACGTCCCTTGAACTCTTGATCCAGTAGAGGGTTGAGGGAGAGTTCTGTCAGCACGACGATGTGGTGACGGTCTTGATGATGTTATCCGTGCAGGGCTTTGCCTAAGTACCACGGCGCTATGACCAGAGGAGTAAACTGTGGAGGGGGGCACCGCACATGGCAAAGAGAACAATTGATGTGCCTTTGGGGTGCCCCCTACCCACCTATATAAAGGAGGGGGGAGAGAGGCCGGCGGCCAAGAGGGGCGCGCCATGGGGGAGTCCTACTTGGACTCCTAGTCCAAGTAGGATTCGGC
>NW_025241520.1:0-3314 GCF_018294505.1 Triticum aestivum
TCACGTTCGCAAGTTGAAAACAAGAAACTAGAACACACATATGAAGCATGTCCCTTCCCCATCGCATATCACACAGTCGTTCCAACCCCCTGGTCAACGCACATTAGCTGGGCTTTATATCACTACAACACGTGGGACCGCATGTGACCAAACCGATGATGCGCCAACCTAGCTACTACCCTGCTTATTGTGCCAAGGAGCAGAACCAAATCTTACAATTTATACATGTTTTCTACTCCCATAAAAGACTCAGTTGGTGATGGTGGTGTGTCTGCCTTCCGTCATTTCTGACCATTAGATCTGCATCTAACGGTTGTGAGATAAGTTATGGCATTTTGCAACAATAGCCCACTTCTCTGCTCCAATGTGCAGAAAACCCCTTATTATCTCGAAAGCAACCACATCCCTTCGTCACCTCATGAAAACAGCCTGAGAAATATATTTTGTGTGAAAAGTAATATATTTGTAGTGGTATATATGTATATGAAAAGAAGAGTGTTTTCTTTCAAGTTTGTGAACAAGTACTATTCTACTTTGGATCCATTGCAAAGCACGGGCACATTGCTGGTAAAAGGAAAAGGCTTGCCACGTTCGTGTTGCACCCCCACACGCCTGGGAATCGGGAGTACTCAACGGCCCGTCCAGCATGCCACATAGGTAGGGAAGGCATGTTGCCTAGCATTTTCACTTTCATGTGGGACAACAGTTGAGAAAACCGCACCCTGCCCGCCGCGTTGAAAAATATAAACGAGGAGGGGAAGATCTAGTTGTAGCATGGAAGCCAAGAAATTTGGTGTCAGATGGAGCTCGTTGATAGAGTAGGAGCACTCTGTACTACTACTCCTACTAGTACGAAGTTTGTAATACAACTAGTACTACCACTATACAACTAGGTGCGTGCGCGGCACACCATCATAGGAACACAAAATGGGAAGATCTTGTTTTGAGTGATTTATCTTTTTTTCAGTCAACGTAGCATGAATAATATGATGTGGGGGCCACCCATGAAGCTTATGTGGCTTGGTTGCATGGCTAGGAAAGGCTAGAGAAAAATAAATAGATAATGTGTTTAAAGTGCACTCACTAAATAGATACTTTGGATCCATTGCAACGCACGGGCCGGCACATTGGTAGTAGTAAGAAACAAATTATGGGTTTGGCATGAGTTCGTACTATGGGAGCACCAGAGCCTGGCGCATGAGTTACATTTCCCTTTCGAGGCCCACGGGGCCGAGCTTTAGTGGCTTAGTGCACCGGCCTATGAGTCAACAACATGTGGACCTTAAATGCAGATGGCCCACATGTCATTCTCATGAAAGCAGAGTGGCAGTGGGACCGAGAGGGGTGAGGCATAGGTCAGCGGACGAGGCTTTCCTGCTTCCCTCCCATGCTCCGATCTGTACTCCCGCACCACTAATTTTCATCCAATGGTCATAATAGATTTCCCCGTGTGGGTTATCTATAGCCTCAAAGAAAGGTAAACAAAGGTCGTATTTCCAGGAAATAATTTCCTGCATGAATCTGTACACGCATGTAAGACCCTTTCCTTTCTTGCTCATCTTCCTCGGGATCATCAGCTGCGTTGATAATGTCGGTGGAAACGCCAGAGCGTCGCAACAGGTGCCTGCCTAAGCCATGTAGCATGCTGCGGCGCCAGCGAGTACCACCTCCTCCACGCCAACATCCGCATCTAGGCCATGCACATGCAGGTGCTCCCGTAGTATTTTACCCGCATGTTTGACTGCAGTACCACACTGATCTTGGACGAGACCATGGAGCTTATGGCCAAGAAAAGTGTTTGCTCGGCTGACGCATGTCGAGGTGCTTGACTATTGTGAAGTGTCACACGACGTATACTAGCTCGCACTCCGGATGAGCGGCAGGGTGCTGCTCCCGATCGTCAGAGGTGCAACGGCAACGACAGCCGGGTGGGAGCTTGGGCGGGAGCCAGTGACCTACCCGGGGCACATAGCTCGACTTAGGCTCGAGATTCCGACCACTTACACCATCTCAAGGATGTACCACCCAGCGACAAGGCTGGGATGCTGGATACGTATAGGCGTGTGCTCGTGGGCGGGAGCAACCTGCTCAATGGATATCGGTTTACGAACTTGATGTACTCGACGTAGTTAAGATAGTGAGCCTATAGGTGTTCTTGCCATCGTACGTTGGTGCGTGGCTCAACGGTGTGCGGCCATGTGCCAGCGTAGTTCAGCTACAGGGAAGTGGCATTGGTGTGGTTCGAGATGCCCAGTTTTCCATTGTCGCGGCGGTGTTCGTGACTCACTCGTTCGAGTTGAACCGACCGGTGGTGGCCTGGCCGTGCCGAGGCTGCCACAGCTGGACGTCGGGGCGTTATGAGGCGTAGATGTCCATGGAAGGAAACTATGGCAATTTTGCAAAAAGATTCCCACACCCCTCTCCACATTTGCACATAAGGCCTTCCCTCGTTCATACTTTTCTCCCACAAGATAAACTACTCATACAAATGCATCTTGATGTTCCGTGGAACGCACTGGCATCTTGCTAGTAAGACACAAATCTCGAGTTTGGCACGAGTTCGTGTAGCGGTAGCACCACAAGGCCTGACGCAGGAGTTACATTTCCCTCTCGGGGCCCATGAGACTGAGCTTCAGCGTCTTACTACACCTACCTTCGAGTCAATAACATGTGGACCCGATAGGTGGCTGGTCCACATGTCATGCTCGCAAAGGCAGCGGGGCGGTGGGGCCGAGAGGGGTGAGACACAGGTCGGGGGACGTGTGGTGTCATTGGTTCGAGCGGCATCGTGAGAATTGCGTGTGGCAGTGGTAGAAACTTGATGCTCGCTGATACGTCTCCAACATCTATACCTATACTAATTTGTGACTTCCTAAAAATTTCCACGTTAATTAGATTTTAAGAGCCGTTAATCTTGTGGGACCGAATTTTTACGGTGTAGATCAATTCACAGAAAAAAAAATCACGCGTCTTTTTTTTAAATCATCTAAAAATGAACAGATCTCCTTGGCTCCCAGAATCGCTAAACCTCTCTCTCTCTCTCAATATCTCAGGTCCCCGTGATCTTTACAATCCTTTCCATGGCTCCAGCCCAATCGCCCAATCTCTCACCTTTCTCTCTAAGGGGGTGTTTGTTTCCAGGGACTTTTTGTGTAGGGACTAGAAAAAGTCCTCTTAGAGACATTTTTACCAAACGGGAGGGACTTTTTAGGGACTAAACTAGGCATTTGGGACTAAATGAAGAAGACTCTCAAGGAGAGTCTTTTTTGGGACTTTTTGGGACTTTTCCAACAATGCCCCTCCATGCATTCATT
>NW_025241521.1:0-3314 GCF_018294505.1 Triticum aestivum
CGTGTGCTCGCCACAATCTGCTCTTTGTGCTCCCTCCGCCCTCTCACCGGACAAACAAAAGGGGCTCCGGTCCCATAGGTGCTCGGGGAGGACAGTTTCCCCCGACATCTTTGGCGCGCCAGGTAGGGGGCGTCGAGGTTGTGCGAACCTGATTCGGCGTTCACGCGGGCGCGTTCCTCATCAACCTCTCCGAATTCGTCAGCTTCATCAACAACAGCACCATGGCCCCGAAGAAGAAGGCTTCGGAGGTCGGAGGGCCGTCTGCGTCTCATCCGCCGCTACCAGAGCCAACGGTGGGCGGGGGAGACGCCGTCGGAAGGGTGGTCGCTGGCGAGGACGCTCGCGGTGCCACCAGATCCAAGGATAGGGCGGACGACCGAGCCTCGGTCTCTGTGGACGAGCCGCGTCCGTCCCAGCAAACGACAACCCAGCAGCGCCATGTCACGGGAGGTGGCATCCGCTTGCTGGGTCAAGGGCAAACCGGAGGTTCGCGGGACGCCCCGGACCCCCGTCCGGGCACGAGCAAAGCAAAGACGCCGGGGGGAGATCTTGCTCCTTCCAACACTGTTGGGAGTCTGAGCAAATCCCGCTCCTCGCGTCGCTCGCCCCCGCTCCCCTCCACTCCAGCGGAAGCGCTCGCAAGGGCGCAACTGCTCCTCGACTACCCTCCAGCGGCAGACAAGGCCGAAGGCTGGAGGGCCACCATCCAGAGCCTGATCGCCTTCGCTAACAACGATACGCCGCAGCGGCCGACGACCTCGCGGCCGCGGCAGGTCGAGAAGACGAAGGCCGACGGCAACAAGACCGCCGGGGGTGCAACCACCGTGCACTCCCCGACGCAGAAGCAGAGGACGCCGCCCCGCGGGAACAACGCCGACGACGGCTCCACGGCGTCGTCGGACCCGCGGCTCCGTCGGGACCAGCGCCAGGTCCTCGACGATCGGCAACAAGAGGACGCTCGAACAAGGATCGAGCGCCGCCGAGAAACTCGGCGACAATCAGACCAGAGAGCTGGGAACGCTCTCGAAGCGCGCGCGCCCGGTGAACCAGGTGACTTGCCGTACGCGGCAGGCTGCCCTGCGTTCACCCGTGAGCTGCGGCGCGTCCAGTGGCCCAGCACGAAGAACTTCAAGCCCGACGTATCGGAGAAGTACGACGGCAGGACGCACCCCTCGGAATTCCTCAGCATCTACACGATCGTTGTGCAAGCTGCCGGGGGCGCGACGAGAAGATATTGGCGAATTACTTCCCGCTCGTGCTTAAGCCGAACGTTCGTTCATGGCTTATGCACTTGCCGGAAGGTTCCATTTCTTCTTGGGCGGATCTTTGCCATCAGTTTGTTGGCGCCTTCACAGGCGGCCACAAACCCCACGGCCAGGATAGCGATCTCCACATTCTGGCCCAGAAGGAAGGAGAGCCCCTGCGCAAGTACATCCAACGCTTCAGCCGTGTGCATCGCAACATCCCCGACGTTCACCCTGCCGCGGTTATCAGCGCGTTCCACCAGAACGTGCGTAACCACCGCATGCGTGAAGAAATGGCCATGACCAAGATTCGGGATGTCAGCGAGCTTTATGCTCTGGCTGATAAGTGCGCACGCGCGGAGGAGGGGAGGAAACTCCCCGGGGAGGATGCTGGCGCAGGAGAAAGCGACAGCGACAATGCCGCCCCGGCGAAGAAGAGCCAGCGGCGGAGTAACAGGAGAAAGAACAGGAAGGAAGTGCTTGCCGTCGAAGAGTCCAGCAAGGAGGCTCCCGCCAAGCAAACGCAGGCTGGCGGCTCCGGCAAGGAGCCTGCCCCTGTGGCGGCAGCCGACAAGCGGGACGGCTCCGACAAGCAATACTGCAAGATCCACCGCACCAAGGGCCACGATCTCTCCAACTACAAACGCGTCGAGTACCTCGTCGAGCAGCAGAAAGCTGAGTACGAGAGGCGCGACAAGGAGAAGGCCCAAGGTGGAGGTGGTGAACCAAGCAAGAAGCGGCCACCCATCGGCCGGGGAGGGCGCCGCGGCAAGGCCAAGCAACGGCAAGGCGATCGACCTCCCCGGGGCCGCGACGAGGACGAAGAAGACGACGACGAAGACATGGAGGATGAGGATAACAGCGAGCAGGAGTTCCAGAAGGCCACGGAGGTCCTATGCGTCGACGGTGGCGCCTCTCTGCACACCTCCCACCGCCAGCTTAAGCAGTGGGTGCGAGAGGTGAACGCAGCAGAGCCGCCCGTAGAGTCGCGCAGGCTCCTCAAATGGTCCAGCACGCCCATCATTTTTGATCTTGAGGATCACCCTGACCGCACAACTGCGGTCGGGTGCTTGCCGATGCTGGTCTCACCCACCATCCGCAACCTCAAGGTCACCAAAATGTTGGTTGACGGCGGGGCCGGGCTGAACTTGATCTCCTCCGTTGTGATCAAGAAACTCCAAATCCCAGACGGCGAGCTCGAAGAGACCGGTTCTTTCCAAGGAATCAACCCGGGGAGGAGCAAGCCCAAGGGGAAGATCACTCTGCCTGTGACCTTTGGCGGGGAGCTCAACTTCAGAACTGAGCGCATCACGTTCGACGTCGCCGATATCCCATTGCCATACAATGGAATACTCGGCCGTCCCGCCCTCGCCAAGTTCATGGCAGCTTCCCACCACGCCTACAACGTACTCAAGATGCCGGGGCCGATAAGCGTCATCACTGTCCACGGCGACAAGAAAGACGCGCTTATCTGCGCCGACAAGATCTACCGGGATGCAGCAGCCGCGGCAGAAAAGGACACACTTGCCGCTGAAGCTCCCGGGGTGAAGAAGACAAGGACCAAGTCCGGCAAGTGCTCTGGGGCCCACTCCGGCAACCGCACCTCTTCGGAGTGCTGCGCCGCCGTCGAGGACGTTCCATCGAGCTCCACCGGCAAGTGTAAGAAGGGGATGGCCGCTCCTCCGGCAACCAAGAAGGTGTCCGCCAAGGAGGACGGCACTGGTGGTACCTTCACCATCAGTGCCACGCTCGACAGCAAATAGGAAAGCGCGCTCGTTGCCTTCCTGCGGGCGAATGTCGATGTGTTTGCATGGCAACCATCTGACATCCCCGGTGTTCCCAGGAAGGTGATTGAGCACAAGCTTGCTGTTTGTCCTCATGCGTGGCCCATCAAACAGAAGGTGAGAAAGCAAGCCGTGGAGCGCCAAGAATTCATCAACGAAGAGATCAAGAAGCTAGAGGCAGCAGGCCTAGTGAGAGGTGTGATCCATCCAACGTGGTTGGCCAATCCAGTCGTCGTGCGCAAGGCCAATGGGAAGTGGAGGTTGTGCATAGACTTCACCGACGTGA